>NW_019384440.1:956657-972938 GCF_000671375.1 Centruroides sculpturatus
GGAGGTCCGGGTAGCGTAACTGGCAACGCATCTGCACGGTAAGCAGGAGTTGTGGGTTCGAGTCCCGCTTCGGGCCGATTTTTTCTCCCAGCGGTTCCAAATTATTTAAATTAATTAAAATTATTTATAATTATTAATATTAATAAGAGATGGCGCCTAACGCTTACCTCTAGTACCAAATTGATTACGTAATTTATCTAATAAGTAGCATAAAACTAGCCCGATAGATTTTCGGCAGTCTGTTGGTTGTAGCTATAATTATATATCGGGTTGGAGATGTTTGTATATATACTTTGCGATATATTTTACTTTGATCATACTTCTTTTTGAAATTCAATGTCCCTGAAAGTTATTAAATTTATTTATTAAATCAGAGAGCAGAATAAAAATATCAAATATTTTAATGGATTTTTTAAAAACTCCTATCAACTATACAGAACTATCATAAAAACATACCAGTAAATTCTTATTGGTTGGGTTAAGTTATAAATCTACTCGTGATTTTGTGTAATCAAGCGAGGGCGGCCAAATATCTAGCGGGCAGGTGACTAACAGCCTAGAATCATTCCTGGATAGAATTGGATGCGGTATACGTGTTGCATCCACCCGAGGTCCTAGGCTTCCACCAGCTAAACCAGTGAGGTTGGTGCTCTGTAAAGTGCATGCACGAATCTGGCTTTTTGGATGCTGACAATACAGCGCTTCCACTCCGCCACTAATATTCAAATATACAATAGCAATCTTATCTTTTTTTCCACATGTAATAAGATACATAATGCAGTTATAATAAAATATTGTGCAATTATTTCATATAATTAAAATTAATGTGTATTTATTTTTTAGAAAATACAAGGGAAGCGGCATATCCACCGCTTCCAATGATGACACGCCACTGCTTAGGATTTATTGTTTAGACAAAAGAAAATTGTTTATAGCAATGTTTATAGCAATTACTCTAAAGCCATGTTTTCAACCAATTTTTGTTTGACTGAATGATTTCTGTTATAGTGTTTTTGTGTCCCTTTTGTTTTCAGGTTTTGTCAACTTTACAGAAACAACTCAAGTGATTTAGCATCTTGATTAAAGGGACTAATAGGTTGTTCATAATGTCACTTGATAATGGATAAACAAAATGTTTCTCTAGAAACAACATAAACTGAAAGTGATGATATAAAATATAGCTAAATAATCAATATTTGGTCAGCTACACTAAAAGTTTTATTACAGTAACAAACCTAATCTAAAATGTACAAAATAAAGTGTTCTTTACAGAAGTTTTCACATTAAATCTTACATATGCTTTACTACTATTACCAACTTAAATATTGCTTTTAGTTGTAGACTCCTTGCATTGTGAGTCTGTAGAGATGATTACACACACATCACAGAGCCATAACACAATAATCATATATATATATACACTAATATTATAAAGAGATAAAGTTTGTAAGTTTGGGTGTAGGAGGTAATCTCCGAAACTACTCATTTGATTTCAAAAATTCTTTCACCACTATTTAGAATGGACCTTCAGGGTGGGCACAGGCTGTATATTATTGCTTTAAACATTCATATAAATTAAAAGATATCATCTAGATAAGCATTATATTTTTGGTGTCAGCGGGTGGTGAGGAGCAAGACACATACATATATGAGATAGGTAATTGTGCGGCGCAGTTGTGTGGTCGGCGAGATACACAGTGCACATGTCTGAACTTGTATATTATATAGATGTCAAAATCCCCCACAGGTGAGAGGGACAGGATTAAGGCTGACTGTGAAGAACTTGGCTTCTATTATACTATTTAGATGTGGTTTTTTGCATTTTTGATTGCATTTTAATAGGATACATCAAGAGAATGTACACTTAGAAGGGATTTTTTTTGAAATTCCCTCCTGCAGGGAGTGTTTTATAATAGATACATTTTGAGCCACAGCAATGCGTGGCAATGTACAGCTAGTATATATGAAGATTATTGATAATTTCTGATGCATTTATCCAAACTAATTTTCATATGGTTGATAGTTTTGTGTTTTCAATGATGTATTATTAATTAATTACAAAATGGAAGTCATATAAATAAAAATAGCAAAACAATGAGGAGTGATCTAATTTTAAAAATACATTTAGGAAGAATTCTTTTTTTTTTCATTATAAACTATGTAAAAAAAAATTAAGTATTCATTTTCTTTTAAACTTTAATGTTAACTTTACAACTTTGTAAAGTTAAAATTTAAAAGATTCATGTGGTCAAATGTAACATTGCATCATTATAGAATTGTGAAATACAATTGATAGATAATTTTCCCCCATATTGTTTACTTACAATCATCCTTTTTATACAATTCACACTGGAGAAAAGTAAATAAACATTAACAAATGGATAGAATATCCATTTATTTGAAATTTTCTTTAAAATAGAAATGCTTTGAAGTATAATGTGCTAAAATTATTATTAATATATATTTATTTAATTGTTCCTTAGAAATCCTAATAATTTAAATAAAACTTTCACATATTGTTTTAGAAAAATTAATAAATTTTTATATTTGTATTTGTAAAAATAATGGCTGAATTTCTTTTTAAGTAGAAAAATTTTTAATTTTTATACGTGGTACTGCAGTAGCATATCTATTTTTAACACTTTTAAAATAACTGCTTTGGCTTTAATTCAAATTCTTCCCTTCATTTCAAATGTGTTGTTGTTGGAACATCTTAATTTAGGTCTTAAGAAAATGTAGTTAATAATTATATTCTGAAGATTTTATTCTTATATATTTTAGTTGGAATCTGCTGACAAATTCATGCAATGCATTATTGCAACAATATGTTCAGCTTCAACCGAGACTAGCGTCTTTGGTTTTGCAGTCAGAAATTCTTAAAAACTGGATTATGGATACAAAGAAGCACGTACTACAATTAAAAAATGATCCAAATTCAGTTGAATCATATCAGGTAAAATGTTATTCTAAAATAACTTTTTATGTATAAGTTAATGTATAAAAATTAATGTTTTTAAATAATAATTTACTCAGAATATAGCAGAAGAAATTAATACGAAACAGAATGAAGTATCGGATTTGGAAAAAGTAGAAAAAGATTTATCCGAAATAGAAATTTTTGATCATTCTGCATTTAAGATACATTATTTCAATAATAATAAGAAACTATTACAAGACTGTAGCGATACTCTTCAATATTGTTTGAATAATTCAAAACATGTTGCAACAGAAATGAATGAATATCAAGCACAAATATCTCAAGTTTCATCATTTTTAGAAGTTGTAGAAGAGGTCAGAATTGTGTTATTAATAGGAATTAGTACTAGTTTAATTGAAAATTAAATCTTTAATTTTTATTTTATCAGAAGTTATCTAGAGAGTGGGATGTTTATGATGAAGACAAAATAGAAGAGATAATCAATGATCTTAAAGTAAGTTGCATTTAGGTTTATTTTTGTGTAATGATATTGAAATAATTGATTATTTACTCTATTATAATCGTATTTTTAATTCTTTAATTGCATAAATTAATCTGTAAGTAACTATTAAAATTAAAAATATGATGTAATGCTGAATTTCTGTTTATCATAGTAAATATAGTAGACATTTAATTTAATGAACCAAAATATTTAGAACTGTTTTTTATTTGTGAATAGAGCATGCTAAAAAATGGATCAATGAGTTTAAATTACTGCACCTTATTCATATGTATACATTAAAAGAAACTTAAAATTCACAGGATATATTAAAATGTTGTTATTAATATATGCTATATGCTTTTAAACTATTCAATTTAATGGACTTTTTGCAATATTGAATATCTCTTTCCCATCAGTCCATTACATAGAGGTCCAACTATATAATATACCAGATTATTTGGCAATACTAATTGAATCATATTGTCATATATGTTATTATAATGATCATATTTTTAACAAAAAAAGAAAAATGATTATTGTGGCATTGTCGCAAAACTAAGCCTCAACTTTTAATCATATTTTAATTAAAAATATAAATTATTTAAATTTTTGAAATGTGAAATCACACGAATATTGTACATCTTATCAAGTCAAGTGATATGTTATAGATCTCAGTTCATCATAAGGATCAATTCTATACCAACTTTATTGCTCCGTATTGTAAAGTAAAAATTGTAAATGAAAGTCACGTGCTTCCAGTTCAGACCAGAAGTTCATAGGAGTTCAGGCTGGAGGCCCCAATTAACTATATTAATTGGGCCCTCCAGCCCAAGTTTTCCATATCGGATCTCAATTTTCATCTATCTAACTCTGTTCTCAACACCAACAAAGGAGAGATGGACAACAATGGGAATTTATAGGACTGCAATTTGAAACTTGCAGCTAAATTAATAAGTTTATGTAATTCAAATATCAATAATTATAACTGTAAATACTATAAATTAATAATTCTTTCCATTCTAATATTTATATTAANTAAGATTGGCTATAATGTAATTATCTTAATTTTCACTATCGTTACTTTTTGCCCACAAATAAAAACCCAGCGAAGCGGGTCCTTGCAGCTAGTATGTAATAAATTTTATTCTATAATAAGATTTTAAGTTATATTTATGTTTTTTACTTCAATTTAGTTCCATATGAATCAGATTCCACAACACGAAGTCTCCATTTTTACATTAAGCGAAAAATTAATACAGAATAATCTCTCTCACTCTGAAACATGCCAGGATGTTTTAAATGTTTTACTAAGATGGAAAAGATTTCGCATAAATATAGTCAAAAAGTACAGCTTAATTCAAAATCAATGGCTGCAAAGACAGGATTTTATTAGAAAGTGTCATTCGCTGCTATTGTTTCTTCATGAACTCAGATCTCACCTACGTAACGAAATACCATCGAGTTATGAAAATGTACTTAAAGAATATTGCAATATGCAAGTAAGTTTGAAATTTTCTTTTGATGATAATCAGTAAAAAACAATAATAATTTTATTTTAATGAAAATTAAGAATTATTAATAAAATTTACTTTTAATAAAAACAATTGTAAAATAATTAATTAATTAATAATAAAATAATTTTTATATCCAAGATAACTTTGCTTATTGGTTTTATTTTAAAAAATAAACTTGACAAAGTTGTAAGTAAGTTTTTTAACTTTGAACTTTTTCTAATTTAACCATGTTTTTATAATTATTTTTTTGAATATATAATCATTTATTTATTTAAGAAATTAAAAAATATATTAAAACAATTTATGTAATTTTTAAAAATTGTAGAAAAAAATGGGATTTTTTTCCTGAATTTATATTAAAAAAACTCAACTCTAATCAACCAGATCAGCCAGCATATACAATCTAACAAACTTTAACAGCTGTTAAAGTTTGTTATGGGAGATGATATAAAAGCTTTGATGGAAACTAAAATCAACTATAAAAACATACCGTTGGTCAAAGTAGCTGCAATCTTGCAATACTGAGCATAAATATGCCAATTAAATAGATTTAAAAGATATAATTAATAATTTAGAAAATGTAAAAGATGGAAAGTAACATTTTAACTTGTTCCATAAATTATTACTGTTATTATAATTTTTTATTTATTAAATTGTATTTAATAATGTAGTACATCATAATATTACTTTTCATGTTTTTAAATGCCATAAATAAAATGCATATTTATGTTATTTATAAATATAATCTCAAAAAATGTTGAATTAACTAATTAAAAATTAGGAGCCCAAAATAATTTCTTTCCTAAAAACCAAATAAGCTTAGTTACACTACTGGATGATGCTTTCACTGCCTTGACCATCTGAACATCTAATTAGTATTCTTACCTAAATTTGTCTATGATAAGTAATATCTTTCGGTAATAAAATTAAAAACAATCACAAAGTTGTACCTTTAAAAACATAAATAACTTTAAGCTATTTTTCTTGGACCATACAAAAACAATAAAATTTGAAGGAAAATTTAATTTTACTTTTTGACACATTTAAATCAAGATTTAACTTAAGTGTAGAGGAATTTGGCAAAGTTTTAATAACAGTAGCATTCATAGATTGTTTCCAGAATGTGACTCAACAGATACAGGTGTTATTCCTGGCTTTAACAACTACATTAATACCATTTGCTGTAATACTCGGATTGATGTATAGTGTGACTCCACTTTATGAGCACTTGATATATGAGAATTCCATACAATGGACTGCTTCATTTTATCTTTCTTCCTAATTTACAATATGAAATATTCAAAACAAAGAGCACCGACCAATAATTACGAGAACAAAATATTCTACTCGCGAATTGATGAGATCGAAATTTCTGTATGCTCTGATCAGATGGATCCTAAGTTCCAGTCTTTATTTATTTTTGTTTCTTGTACACTGTATTTGTTAGAGAGATGATGTGATTCACTGTAAAAAAGCTTATTAAAGTAAACTGCACAGCTGTATCTCTACATTATAAACCCTTCTATCAATGATTACAATTTTATTAATTAAAACTTCATTTTATTTTACTTGCTTTCTTATTGTTAAACAAAGAAATGTCTGATAAAATACCATGTTTGCTTATGTCATATTTATTCCTTTTACTTCAGCAAATAATAAAATAATGTAATTAACAATATCATTTCCTCTCAATTAGAAACTTCATTGATAGGTAAGTAGGTGTTTTACAACACTTCAATGTTATTTAGGGAACATAGATAGGGTGACTCAGTTATGCTAGAATGAGATACAAATTTTGGCCATAATAAATAAATAGGGACATGCATATTTATTCTTAGATTGTTTAGGAACAAGAGATGCTTATAAATCAAGGTACAGTACACTATACTTCACATTGTCTGTACTGTTAATTTCATTTTATTTTCTTTTAAATTTTAAAATAAATTGAAATTATTTATATATGTGTAATTCATAACTCCATAAATTCAAGCATACATAAAATTAGCTTTAACAGAGATATAAATTAAAAATAATTGAAGTAAATAACCACTCACCACACCAAATTGATGATAATGATGCACTCGGAACCAATTACTGTATGGTGTGATAATGAAAACAACAAAAAAAAATCCTACATAATGTGAAGGACCCTCCTAACCCGAGCAGACTCTATGGAATTATAGTGTCCCTATAAGGGATAATAAATGTGATAGAGACCTGATATATATAGGCTCTACTAAACATTCCATGGGCATCAGAATACAAGAACATCAGGCATATATTCGTCATGTGAGAACCTCCATGGCCCTCGCTACTTATGTAACAGATCCAGATATAGTAGCCAACTTTTCACGGGCTAATCTCATCCTCACCGTGCCTCCCACTGAACACCTCAAATGATTAGAGGCTATCCACATTTTCAAATCCAGCCTCACAGATACATGCATAAATTTTAAAGAGGAGATGGTTTTCTCATTGGCCTGGCAAGAGCTGATTCACAACTTGCTCTAGCAGCTCCTTGTGTCCAGGCAGGCCGACCTGTTGTGCATGTGCAACATGGCTTTTTTGTAAAATTTTTTTTAACTTATAATCGAACTCTTGTTTAAACGTCATTCCATAAATGAATAACCATCTAGGAACAGTTAAGAACATGATGCAGAGCCCAGATGGGGTTCAAAAACGTTTGTTTTTTCATTGTTTTCGTTATCACATCATAATTGGTTCTGAGTGCATCATTAATAATTAAAGTGCTTTTAAGTTATTTGACTTCTTTCAGAATCAAACAAAATGTTCCAAAATAAACTTTTCCTACATAAAAATGTAATTTGGCCGTTCTTGAAATAATGTCAAACTATTAGATTTATTAAATATTGCAGAAAAAGTAAAGCCAAGATCATCTGGATTTTTGAAGGTAGTAAAATATAAAGTCACCAAGACTTTTATCATAAGTCTTGGTGACTTTATATTTTACTACCTTCTTTCTGGAAATAAAAATTAAATTGGGTTTTATGATCAGTTAACTCAAAAATGTTAATATCATAATTGATTACACAAACATCTTAAACACATAACTGTAATCATAACAGCGGTTTTTTTTAACTTTACTTTTTCTAATGTAAAAATCAACATAATTTACTTTCAAACACTGTTTGCATTCCTTAAGATAAGTCAAATAACTTGAATGTTTTATATATGTTTTTAAATTTCTGTTAATTATTATATAGAGATCTCTTAGAAAAATATTGTAAATGTATATTCTACATGTCTATTCTAATGATTATGTACTAATAATAATTTTATTTCCTTTTATAGGTCTTAGATATCATCACCTCTGCTCAACAAGGAGTGCTTTTGTCTTTCATGCAAGAAGGTCTCGAACTAAGTTCTAGAATGAATGAAGAAAATGCAGAGAAGTTCCTTGAACAACTGTACAAATTACAAGAACAATGGTTTTTTATTAATGACATTCTTACAAAGAAAAAGAATACGATCCTTTACATCATCTCCCTTTGGCAAAATTATATAAGAAAATTATATGAAATACAGTCTCGGTTAAATGAGACCGAATTACAAAGTCTGAAATTCAAAAAGAATTGTTTATTCACCATAGAAGAAGTAAAAAATGGAATTATTTATATCAATGTAAGGTTTTCTTCTTTTCTTTTTTATATTTTAAAATTTTAGATATTTTTTACATGTCTTTATTTTAATTTTATAGAGCATACTTGAACAAAAAAGTCATTGGGAAAACAGCTTCCAAGAACTCCATTCTTCATATTTAATCCTTATTCCGCACATAAATTCTGAATCGGTGGAGATTATTCATAAAGAAAAAATTAATATCAGAGAAAGAATGGATGAACTCTGGAACTTGTTCTCGGCACAAAAAATACAACTGAATAACTTGGACACGGAATGGAATAAATTTCAGGCCAAGATGACTGACATTAAACAGTTACTTGAACAAATTGAAAATTTACTCGAAGAAAAAATTCCATCATTATACGATGATCTTTTATATCAACTTGAACAGCTCAAGGTATATATTTTATACTACATCATGGTATTTATATTTATTATAAATTTTGAAATGTTCTAACTTATTAAAATGCCATATTACTTAATGAACAGATGATAACAAAAAACAATGAAACTTTCTAATTAATATTAATTTGATTTTTATTTTTAGATTTATAAGAAAAAGCTGCAAGATTCGGAAAGCAGCATAGAAGAACTAGAAAATACTATAGTCGTTTTAAATGAAAAGTTTTCTTCTTCAGAAATTCTTCAAATTAGGAATAATGTTATAACATTTAGAGAAAATCTGAAAACTATTTATTATAAGTTAATTAATCATATCAACATCATTGACAAAAGTCTTCAGGAATGGCCAAAATTTCATACAAACTGTGCCAATCTTCTTGAATGGATATTAAACTTGGAAAAAGTACTAAGTCAGCGAGGTGATTACTGTCTTGATGATGCATGCCAGAAGTTAGAAAAAGTAAGTAATTCTAATTTGTTTATACATGTAGAATACATTAGAAATACATTCATGCATTGTTTATATATAAAATACTTTAAATACTTGCAAACCTTTTAATTTGAAATTTTGTAAAATAAACAATATGAATAAAAAAAACTTCCTAATATCTAAAGTATTTAGAAATATCATTAGAAACTATTATAAACAGTTTCCAAGAAAAATACACTTAAGCAACGATGTAATTTTTAAGCCATGAAATTGTAGAAAAGGGCTTGTTGTGATCAGTAGAAAGGTGACTCGATTCATGGAAAGGTGCAAATATCATGAAGACAGCATCACAGGTGACATGAGGGCACGCAAAATTTATTCAGTCAGCATGCACAATGCAAAACTACAATAAAAAGAAGGACAAAAGGTGCTATTAATTAAAGACATTTGCTGCAAATTTAAGCGAGTTCATACAGCTAGAAGAACTCATCTGGTAGACTTTACATGTGGTAGAATGATTCCCAGGTGATTTTTTTGTGGAGTTACAGCAAAAACCAATCATTACTAAGTTTTGCACACCAGTGCATATTTTTCATTTATAATAATCATTGTATCAAATTTTAAATCTAAAAGACAAATATATGCAGGCACAAAAGACTTTACATAAAGGATTAAATTCTAGAATCATCAGCTGTGAGAATCTTGATGACAATATAACTCACATAATTTAAAACTGTAAAATATAGTGAACTAGTAATAGTATAGCATTAAATTAATATAGTGATGGGGTACTAAAATTCTAACAGCATTATTAGCATGTTAATTGATGTGCAGTTCCTGTTTTTCCTATTTAAATGTAATGGTTATTGAGGAGAGTTAGGATACTGATACTTTTAGGATTTAGTAAACCAATCATAATAGATAATGTCCAAGTTAGTACTGCGAGTTATTAGTACACAGAATAACAGAGCACTAACTGTATTGAGAAATAAATTTATTTCCATTCCTATCTCCAGCTACATATATGCACTTCTAACACTTCATAAATGACTAGACTCCATTAGAACAGAAAGATTTATCATTACAGTGGAGTACTGATTTGGCTGCTTGTTGCATCTGCTCATTGCTGCTAAAACACTCGCCTTCCAAGTAAACCTTTAATGGGCCAAACAGGTAGTAATCACTGGGAGAGGGATCCAACTTGTAAGGACCATGTGACAATATTTCTCAGCCAAATTCCTCCAAGTTACAGGAATTTGGCTGGGAGACATCGCAACATGGAAAGTGTGGGTCATGCATTTGCATGCAAAAGAAGTATATCTGTGGTAATCAATCCAGGATCTCTCTTTAACAGAGCATTATGCATATCTTTCAGCAGTTGGCAGTAGTAGACCTTGTTAAGGGTGGCACCATGAAATAGGAAAAATTGATATAGATAATTCTATTTCTGTCACAAAACACAGTTTCTTGGAATTTTTTAGGTGGAAGAAACCCTGCCTGCCTGCTTGCTTGTTTTGTTTTCAGCACATATTATTTTGTGCAGGTTCCAGCACAAGTGGTGGAACCTGCACAGGAAATCCCAGCCTTCTTTGTCAAATATAAAGAAGAAAATGTACTGCTTTTGGCATTAAATTTATTTACTTGATCAGTTAAATACATGCAAATATTTTTGACATTTCAAAATGTTTAAAGTACTTGCATGTATTTAACTGATCAAGTAAATAAATTTAATGCCAAAAGACAGTACATTCTCTTCCTTATACTATATTTAGCATTGTATGTGAGTATATAAATTTTTACTTCTTTGTCAAAACATTCTTTCAAAGAAATGCACACTTACATTTGCCTATCCTGGTCAAAGTAAAAGTCATCTTAGGAGCTAACACATGCTTACCTTTGGAAGTGTGATGATAACTAATGATTGTGTTTTCAGTGCCGGAAAAAAAGATTAATCTAACTCAGTGTTTCTCAACGGGGCGATATCGCCCCCATGTGTGCATTTTTCCATGTTCAGGGGGCAAAAAACAATTTTCTGGGCAATATAGTAAAACATTATATTAAGAATAATTAGATATTTTATTCGTTATATCATACAATAATTAAACAAACAACATTATACTAGTCACTAGTCTATTCAATGCAGTACGAATTTGGTGTTATCCTTGTCCCTCGGCATCGGAATTTTGTAGTGAAGGGGGTGATACTACGTTAAAGGGGGCGACGATTCGTTAGAGGTTGAGAAACACTGATCTAACTCCACAGATTGTTATCCATCAATGATCAAGAATCAGAAGCTTTACACATTGACTGTTGAATGGGACAATTTATGGGATGATCCTAGATAGTGACATTGAACCACCACATATAGAAGCGTGGTCTTCATTAAATCATTTGCATCATTCAAATGGTTTACTATGGCTGGTTGTCTCATCACCAAACTATACTTGAGTTGTCTATGAATTTTTGTTAGTTTAATGCATTGTATAACTTGGAATTTCATCATGTGTTGTTCCATTTGTTCAAAATGGCAACCAACATAGTCAATGCATATCCTTTACCAGACACTACTGAGAAACAAGTCATCTATTACTGAATAAATATAGAGGAAACTGTTGCCTTTCGTTGAATTAGTGCACTTGTATTAATTATTTTGCATGTTCCTCATACTATTTATGAATAAGAGAGATAAATAACTACTAACGTAGTTGGACCAGTAAGTCCTTGGACTCACTTGGAGAAACAGAAAGCTATTTTTAGTAATATATATATATATATATAATAAAACCCTTTATTTTTTAATGTAGTCATAATAAGTGTATGTAGTGTATAGTCAAAATTAATAAATATTGAATTATACAATATCTTTTTCACTCTTCCACCTTTATGTAAAAAATGCCAATCAAATAAGGTATAAATAATTATATTTTTATATTTACTTCAGAAGTACATACTTATCAATATTATTTAAAGCATGATGACGTCAAAAGAAAAAAATTGTTAGAAAGTTCCAATTTAAAATCTCAGCAGATGTTTGATTTGTAATGGTTAAAACCTGGAGCAGGTCCTGAAAGAGGCTGTAAACATTTTAATGAAGAAATTTTCTTGTTGGAAGAGGGAGAAAGGTGTTATGTTAATAAATACTAAATTTATTTTAACACATTTATTTTCTGTAGACTCATTATTTAGAAATAGAACAAAAAACTCAAGAATATGATGATCTTGTTAAATTTGGAGAGAGATTGATAGCAGCAGGAGGTGAAAAAGAGTTCTTGGTTCAAGAAGATTTAGAAGAAGTACAAATTGCTTGGAAGAAATTGATTATGTTTAGAACACGCAGGTTTGAATTTTTGTATAAACTTATATATATACACACACCTGTCAAATTATCACTTAAATTATTTTTTTTTATTTTAAAAAGATTGGATAAATTAATAAGTTTATTGGAAGAATCAAAACAACTTCAACAGAAAATGTTTGAATTCAACGAGTGGCTAGAAGGAAAAGAACATCAGCTCTTTGCACCTGTCATTTATGAAAATTTCACATATTCTGAAATAACAAAACAAATAGAGAAAATGGAGGTATTAACTTTTATAGTATATTTACATAAACATTTACTAATTGTATATGTTAGTCATAAAAATATGCTCTTTGCTAATACTAAACACATCAACATTGACCTTAAAATTTCTGCTGTACAAAAACATTGCTAAAAATTTAATCATTGAGAGAATAAGAAATAACAAATTATAAACAATTTTTCTATTTCACTTCTTAATCCTGCTACATAAAAGATCAAATATTGAAATGGTTTTTCCCCCATAATCCTGTTGGTAAGGTTGTTAATGGCTCTTTCGGTGAATCAGTAAGCCACAACTTTAGAATATTTAACCTTTATTTTCTCTGCTTATGTGCTTTATTATAAACTATTAGATGCACTTCGGCTTATCTTAATATTTCATAACCCCTCTTCGGTAATGTGTGTTTAACACAAATCAGATATTTCAACTACATATATATACAATACTTGGTGTTTGTAAGTTTGTATTATCTGTAATACAACACTGATCATATTAAACCTTAATTACTTCAATCGCATATATGTAGTAATAATGTTTAAATAAATAAAATTGATAATTACAGCATTCATTAAATATTTTCTAATTGTTCTTTTAATTGTAATTAAAGGATTGTTTTTATTCTTTCTTATGTTTATGATTCTGAATAATGATTTTAACTAGCTATTACACAAAAAATATTAATACTTCATCTTCTTTTAAAGAAAAGTATGATTTTATCGTTGAAAGGTTTTTGTTATCAAGAATTTATTATTAATAATAACTTTTTCTCTCTATAGGAGTATGAAGAAGAAATAGAAAATCAGTACAGAGTTCTTCGAACAATAATGAGTATGTGCGAGATGTTAATGCACGATAATGATGCAATAGTCAATCCAGTAGAAAGAGATGCCATTCAAAGATCTATAGAGTCTTACAAACGAAGATGGAAAGAACTCGGCACTGTTCCTGCAGAGCATAAATCTCGGTATTTTTCCTGTCATTTTTTAGTTTTGAGTTATCATTTAAACATCCAAACTCGTTTGTTAATTTTGTATTTTTAATTGGTAGAATTGAAGAGACGTGGAACCAGTGGAAGAAGATCATGATTGATTTGGACGAAATCGAATTATTACTTTCCGACTACAAAAAGCAGATCGAAATGCCGAAAACTTGTGCTACTATTTATACGAGAGACGAAATCTGTGAAGAATTAAAAAAATATGAAGTAATATTAATAATAACTGAATTTAGTGTATTTGCCAAATTAGAAATTAACAAATTCTGTTTTGTTTCCAGCTACTCTATCAGTCTGTTCACTCGATTTTTGAACTTTTGGAAAATATCAACAAACAGTATGAAGAACTGGAGCAAGAAGGTTGTTTAGATAAAGCTAATACATTATCTAATAGAGTGAACTCTGTAAATTCATGTTGGTCGGAACTCAACAAAAGAATTAATATTATTATATGTCGCCTGTCATACACCCTACAACTTTGGGAGGAATTTCAAGCATTACATGAAAAATTGTTAATGTGGTTAACAGAATTAGATCTGATATTAACAGAAACAGAATATTTTCCAGAAAAACAAGATTCTTTACAGGTAAATCAATTAAAATTAATTTCTTTTTAACAACGGAAGGTAAAATTTTAGTACAGACTATTTAATTATATTAAAAGCCTGTTTTCAGTTTGACATTCTGTATGTAGCTGTTGTTTAATTTTACTAATGTTTTAATAAATTCTTAATAAGTATGTAATTCATATACAGTGGAACCTCCATTAATGGATACTTCCAAATATGGACACCTCTACTTAACGGACATGATACAATCCCCAGACCCTTCAAATACGACATCTGTTATATTTACCTCTGAATAATGGATGCTGTCATCCATAACCAACCTTACGAAAATGCAATGTTCTACTTTCTGAAAGAATTAATTATGAACAAAATGTAATATTCTGAAAGAATTAATTATGTACAAAATGTTTTAAAACAAAGAATCGGTTCAAATAATCTTTCAGACAAAGAATTTTGGCTGTAGGTGGCAAATAAAGACTGTCTTAAAATAGGAATAAAGGAAGAGGTCAGGTTATAAGATTGTGAACAATATTCTTTATCTGTCAGAAAAGTTTAATCTGGTTACGTTGTCAATCATCATTTGTTGTTGACAAGACTATGTCTTGTTTATAAAATCGTACTGCCACCTGTTCTTACCAGCATAGAGATATGAAAGAGTACATGTCGAGAGTTGATATTTGGCACAGAGTATTAGGTGCCCAAATCATTTGCGCATAAAAAAATCCAGACTCGTAGGTAGTCAGGGGACCGAGAATCGAGTCAAAATAAAATGCAAAAAGGCAACCCTCTTCTACAAACGGGCAAAACAGCCAACTCACCCCACTGAAGTCAGGTAGGGGAGAGTACCACCCACAGTCATTCTAAGAAGTGAACTCTGACCTTAGGACTGAACACGTAGTTTCTTCTATGTTAAATAAAATTTGTAATCTAATTTTGTAAATTTGGGAGTACTTCAAATATGATGTTAAAACGGTTTTATGTTGTTACAAGTAGGCTTTTTTTAACATTATCTAGTATAGTAAAATCATAGGACCAATAAAAATTTGACGTTATATTAGGATTGTTATTACATTTGATGACATTATAATCGGATTAAACTGTATATTGTTTGCACAAAATAAAAATAATAATTTCGGACGATACAATAGCCAGGATTATTTTTTCAAAAACGGGAATTTTTGTTACGCAGCGACAAAAATTCAACCCAGGCCGACACGCAACGGAGAGAAATTTCGAAATTGGATAGGTTAATTTCATCGAAATTAATGCATCGTGGTTGGCAAAGTTTGAATGATCGTGCCCAAAAGCAGTGATATCAAAGAAGATAGGAGAATGAGAATGAGACCTGCCTTGAGCATCAAAGTGATTCTGTCTCTGGGACATAGTCTTGTCCCAAATACGGTCTTGCCGTTTTACTTGTTATACATATTAATGTTATTAAACTTCTGTCTTATTGTTGGAATTAAGCTTATGATGTAAAGTACTATATTATTTTTCCGACTTTCCAACGATTATCGACACTACTGTGTGCCGGAAATAGCCGTTCCCTAACGGGTACTTTACGCGGATTCGCGTTAGTGTGCCAGGCCTGGACTTTAAGCGTGCACCGAATTAAATAATGACAAAGTTTGTCAATAACAAAATCAAATATTTAATTAAACTTCTAGTAATAAATTCTATACAGTATTTAGTAAAAATCAAACAATAATTTATTCAATGAAATTCAACAA
>NW_019384440.1:981096-1016798 GCF_000671375.1 Centruroides sculpturatus
TCCCCCCCCTTTTTCTCGGTGCGGACTTACTTTTTTCCGCTTGGGAAGCGCAAGTGTGCGCGAGTTTTTCTACGGCGCTTTTCTTTCGTCGGTGAGTTGGTTTTTCTTCTATTTTTAAGTTACTAAGGTGAATGGTGAGGAAACTTCGTCCTAACAAAACATAAGCCCCAAACAAAAATAGAATAATAAGCAAAATAAAAGTAAATAAAAATAACGTTCGGACTTGGTTCCTTACAATGATACCAAAAACTATAAACTTTCCAAAGTTATTCATCATTCCACAAGAACCATAGTATAGTAATAATGAAAAAGAAACTTCAAATCATAAATGTGAGAAAAACCAAATATATTCTCACACTAAAGTGGTTGGCAAATCACTTTCATAACACAAATGCTGCTGTTGTAATCATGTTAACAGCTTTGTGGTGACTAAAATGTAATTTTTAATAAGTCAGTTATTGAAAACAAGCAAAATGTTCAGAAAGTTACACTTACTTGATAACTACAAAGCAGAAAAATCACTATGATTTTTATTTGTCATTTAGATCATAAATGATGTTATAAACATAACAATTCCAAATATATTTTCCAACCTTTAAAGTGGATAACAAAGCGCTTTTGTAACTCAACATTCAAACAAGATTCAATTAAAATGTTTATTTTTTCAGCTGTAAAACTGCACACACAAATGCAATGTGGGAGTGGTTGAATATGAGGTTAGGTTTAAGTTAGCAGTGATGTAGATATGCAGATAATCTGATTTAATAGATAATATAAAATGCTGTTAAATAAAACTGCCCCTGAATTTGCACTGTTGTAAAAAGTTCAACTCTGGAGAAGAACAACTGGAGTCAAATGATTATCTGTCTATACTATTTGGCTGGCAAAGCCATGCATAAATATGATACCACTCGTGGAACCGGATGTGAAACCATTAAACATACTGAAACCAAAATATCCAACTGGAACAAACTTTAATAAACTAAATGAACATTGTCAGATTGTTACAATAGAATGTAAACAGAAAGATAGAACATATTTTTGAAATGGAAAGAACTACTGTTCCATTGTTACAGAATAAGAACATTGTCTTACATAAGCCATCTGTGTAATAATATGTTGCAAGTACTCTTTTGAACTCTTTCATTCATTTGGAGAACAAATTACACAGTTTAGACTCTAATTTGCTCTACACAATCAATGCCAATATAGAGAATCTTAGTACTTTGGTCTCAGCTAGATTAAAAAGGACCCACTGTAAGAAAATCCAATAACTCCTCGCATTTACAACTTAAAGAAAATGGCAGAAAGTTTGACAGTGGAATTATCTGTTGGGATAATCTCTCTCCTCCTAACTAGATATTGAAGATTACCAAATTTGGCCCTATATATGCTCCACCACTCTGAAAAAGTGGACCTGATCACTTCCTATCAGACATTGAAAATAAAACAGCATTAACCTAATCATCATATTACTGCTAACTGCACATTCGACCACTCCCACATTGTATTCATGTATGAATGAGAGATGTACTGTACCTGTCATATTTGACAAATCCTTCTAGAATTCCATTTGATATTTCAGAATTCACTAAAAGGTAATAGTACATACCTTTCCTTGTGCTACAACTTTTTAATTGACAGCATTAATCTATTTTCATTAGGGGCAGAGATTACAACAGCCCTCTCCAATAGTAGGACTGGAGGAGCGGAAATCTGACCATCATTTAGCACACATCCATCATAGTATGCATCGGCAAAACATCTATAGTGATTATTCTTTGAAATAATTGGCTGGGGAGAGACTTATTATTGCCTTGAATATATATATTCAAGTTAAATACTTATTTTCACCATATACAATATTTCATTATAAAAGTTTTGAACTTTTTTAAAAAATAAATAATAAAATAAGCTTGAAACCATTCTTTTTCTACTTTTATATGTCAGTTGTAATGTGATCAATATACTAAATTAGTAAATGAAGTTTAATTATTAAAATATAATATAATATAATATAATACAAAACAGTGTTATGAAAATTATATGATTATAAGTAAAATTTTATTGAGCTGTTCATTCATTATTAATAACGTATTTTAAATTAATTTGTTAAATTGCAAATGAAGTTAAAGTTTTATTAAAGAATTCAGATTTTAAATTTATTACATCAATGCTTTATAGTCAAAGGAATTTACACTATTCGTGATTTCTTTTATTAATTTCAGAATCATCTGAAAGAAGTTGAAGATTATAAAGAGGAAAAGAATTCTCTATATCAGTTATCGGTATATTTAGAACAAAGAAGCGAACCTTTGGATAGTACGAGGGCAGAAGAATTAGTACAAAACGTTCAACAGTATTGGGATCAATTGTTTTCACGACTGTCCATTTTACAGCAGAAAGCAAATGAAATAGTAATTTCTTCTTTTATGTTAATTTTTTTTAAACATTTATATATTACTAGCTTTTGCCCGCGGCTTCGCTCGCGTTAAGAAGTATTATTATTAATTAGGTATAGTTTTTGCGGCTTTACTTTCGTTTAGCGTGTGTAAAAAATTAGGGCCTACAAAACTTCTTTGTACAACTATGTACAAAGGGTACAATATAATCCCCGCAAAAACTATACCTAATTGACCCCCGTCAAATATTTAGGTATAGTATGTACTATTAGATACGGCAGCCACTCATCATCGGGTATATGTAACTCAGTGAAAACACAACGATAGCGCGTTTTAAAATACTACTAACGCCATCTATTGTCAACATTTAGAACTAAAAATTATTTTGTTCGTCTTAATTTATTCGTTCCATTAGGTACTGATAGGTTCAAACTAATACATTTACATCCCCCATGGGGGTTGAATTTATCAAAATCCTATTTAAGCGGACGTCTTCATCATAGTAGCTCCAATCTTTAATTTCAGTTCAATCAGTCGAAAATCTAAGAAGATTTATACAAACTTTCATCCCCTATTTTATCCCCTTAGGGGTGGAATTTATCAAAATCCTTTCTTAGGGGATGCCTACGTCATAGTAGCTTTATGCATGCAAAGTCTCAGCCCGATCGGTTTAAAATTGACAAAGTTTCATACAAACTTTCATCCCCTATTTTATCCCCTTGGGGGTAGAATTGATCAAAATCCTTTCTTAGCGGATGCCTACGTCATAACATCTACCTGCATGCCAAATTTCAGCCCGATCCGTCCAGTGGTTTGGGCTGTGCGTTGATAGATCACTATGTCAGTCACCTTTGAGTTTTATATATATAGATTTCATCTCATAATTCAAAATTAGATCATTGATAAAATGTTCAATAATAATAATTAGACTCTAATCCATATTTTTAATTTTTCAGGATGATACCAATGATAAGGACAGAGATTTATCAAAAGAAATGATAGATAGCAATGAGGTATCGATATATGTTTTATATCATCACATTTTAAGTACAATAATTTATATATATATAAAAATAATAAAAAATATACTTTTAAAATTTTTATAGATAAAAACTGATGTATCTGTAAATGAAAATCAAATTCTAGATCTTCCTATACCAACAATTATTACTGAGTCAGCTGAAACTTATGAATCATCTGATGTTAAAAGTTTAGAGAATCCTAGTTAGTATATATTTTCATTTGTCTTTTTTTCCTTATATAAATAGTAAAATTATAAAAGTTTATGTTCTATTAATATCTTAGTCAGAACATTAGCTTGAGAAACTAAATGTTTTGTATCCATCTTGAGTTAATTTAATCATTCACTACTGTGTTTCAATTGCATAAACTGTAAGATTCTCAAGCATCAATTCTAAATGTTACTGGAAGAGGAAAAATAAAAGTGATGTACACTTCATGCCTACACTTTACTGTATAACATAATTGCACTTACATGTTGTGGCATTACCAATGGTGAATTTGAAGTATAAATAAGTTCACAAGCACTTTCGATAGCATAAAGCTAGCATTGTCAGGTGAATATTGAATACAACGGTTTTCAAATTCTGAGCTTTTGAATAATTTATGAAAATATACGAAGCGTGGATAGAATACCAATATGAATTTGAAATAAGAATTCAAAAAATTTATTTTTCTATTATTATTTTTTTTTTTTTAAACTTTTAAACTATGTGAACTCTGCCATAACTTCCCTCATGTGGAGGGCTTACCTTCTCCCTTCCAACCAAGCACTAGTGGAAGAAGAATTGCAAATCATTAGCAGAGCTATGCAAAAAGCTAGATACGCCAGGTTTAAATTCCATTATCTCCAAAATCATGTTAAAAAATAAGCAATTTTCTCAGTCTTTTTTAGTAACAAAGAGAATATAAAAATAGCACATCCTCCACTACCGTTTTTAGGCCCAGTCTCTCTAAAAATAGTACATCTTTTTAGAATGAATGGTTTTATTTTACCATTAACCACACAACCAATGCTAAGAAGACTATTATGCAACAACAGAGATATTGAATGAAAAATCTGGGGTCTATCAAATTCCACTAAACATGATCTGTTAGGAGAAGAGACCAGCTACATAGGGGCCACGGCCAGAATGTTAATTTCTTGCATCCTAGAACATCAGAAGGATATCAAAAACAGTAGACCACAGTTAGACCATCAATGGAATTGGAAAAAAAAGTGCTTGATCAACATTATCAGCTGCTCTGGGCCCAAACAAGGTTACTCAAATGATGCAACAATCGGAAACTATTATAACACTAAATAAACGTCTTCTAAGCACTAATACTGAAAGTATTATTTATTTGGGAGAACCTCTACATATCAGCTTTAACACCATGCAACACAACAACTCTTGAAATCCCACAAATATGGACAACTGTATTCAAGCAATCTGATCTACATCTCTAAACATCATTATCTCTCTCTACACATATTTGGGTATATTACGTCACTCATATTGCTGTTAAAAAAAAATTTTTTTTTTTCTAAAAATAGCACATCCTCCGATTCTATAGCTTCTTTGTCACCCTGTCAAACAATGTCTTATTATATTTCAAATTCATGTTGGTATTCCATCCACGTACTTCATATGTTGTTTGAAAGCTCAGTATTTGAAAACCGTTTTATTCAATTTTCACCTGATGATGCTAGCTTTATGCTATCGAAAGTGTTTGTGAACTCATTTATACTTCAAAAATTCACCGTTGGTAATGCCACAACACATAAGAGCAATTACATTATACAAAGGAGGAAAATGTTTACAATTTAAATTTTGAAGATATTTAGTGAAAATATTTATATTTTATGAAATAATTCTGTGTTTGATTCCTTGAAAAACTTAGTTTTACCATATTTAATTTAAAAAATTTCTTAAGCAAGAACATTTTATATGAGAAAAATTTACCCTTTTGAAATTAAACTTTATTGAACTCTTAAGAAGTTTTCCCATGTAAGCATGGGGAAAACTTCTGAACAGAGTTCTAGTATGTTTCATTTGAATTTGATCTAGAACCAATAGTTTGTAGGTAGGAACAGATCTAGAGAAGATGATAGTGGTCTAATTACCCCATATTTTTATTAACAATAAAATAATAATTTTAATATCATTATTAGAACAATTGTTCATTTCATTGCACAAATAAAAACAATGTCACCCTAAGATTTATACTAGAAACACAGACAGATCCAGGAGCAAATGATTTTTATTCATTTTTCTAAAAAGTTTAACAAATTTCTTTATACTTAGCAGTTGTAAACCTTGAACTACACCAAGAAATTGAAAAAGAAGAAATTAGTGTATTAGACGAACTGAAAATTGCTTTGAAAGAAACGGAAGAAAAATTAGGAATTACGGAAGAAGCCATTCGTAGTCAAACACCGATCGGATTTGAAACAGAAATTGTCTCTCATAATTATGTAAGTTAAGATAAGAAAAATAAAGTAAAAATTAATTTACAAAAATATGTTTTTTGATGTTAATCTTTGAAAAATCACATTTAAACATTAAAATTTTAGTCTAGACTTCTAGCCACTTGCCGATGCAGTATCGACATTCTGAAACATTTCAACAGTCTATTACAATGCGAAGAAGAAGGTTTGTCACAAGCAACCACCTCACATTATAACCATGCTCAGGGCATAATATCACGGTGGGAAATATTAGAAGCAAAAACGATCGAGAAAGACAGACGTCTACAGCAGGCACGTCATCAGTGGCAGCAATATATGGACGATTTAACTGCTGTGGAAGATTGGTTAGATAACGCAGAAAAAAGACAAGCAGAATGGATTCTCATTCAGAAAGACATGTCAAAACTGGAATTAATGATACAAAATCATAGAGTAAGAAGTTTTTTAATTACCTATTTTACATTCATCAACAAATTATTAACTTTTTAAGATTTCTTTGGCTATTATAATATAAAATAAAATAATCATTGCAGGAATTTCTCATGGAAATGATAAAGTACAAACCTACAATATTATCTTTAAATATGCTTACTCAGAAATTCCTAACTACATCAACGAACGAAATTAAATCCGAAGAATTACAAACAAGGCTAAAGGTTACAATTTATTATTATTATTATTATTATATGATTTATTGAAATATTACAAGTTCATATTTGCATCCTATCAATTTTTTTAACACTTAGGTTTTAAATAAACGTTGGGAGAATCTTTGTCAGTCAGCTATGATTTGGCAAAACGAACTTCAGAAAGCCCTCTTACAGTGTCCAGACTTTCAAAATACTTTACAAGAATTAGTTTTGTGGCTTGAAATGAGTGAAGAACGAATCCATCAGATGGGAACCTTACGAAATATGGCTGATCATAATATAATATCCATTCAATACAATAAATATTTAGTAAGTCTTAAATTTTGGAAACTAAACTTTCAGGCAATAATTGATTGGATCAGCTTAAATTATATTTATTAAATAGTGATGTTAATTTGTTATAGTCAGGATTTTACTAGAATGCTTCTGTTTCATTAAAAAACTACTGTATTTTTTTTTTATTATTATTATACAGGGTGAGCCAAAAGTCCTCAAATTCTGATTTCAAAAAATTGTAGTAGCATGAGAAAAGCAAAATGACTTAGAAATTTGTAGCATATGTTAATATTTTTATACATTTGATTCACCCTGTAATTTGTATAATATTATAAAAAGATTAATCATTCATAAGTCTCTAATAATACTACATTTCTGTTAATAGGAACTTAAGCAAGAATTGGAAAGATGTAAACCAAAAATAAAGGCTTTTGAACAGACAGCCAGTAACTTAACAATACCTTCATCCATTGCATCATCTCTGGGAAAGGAAGTCGAAACCGTCGAAATTCAAATGCAACTAAATAAAGTTAATGATTGTCTGCAGTCGCTCATAGATAAATGCGATGCAGAAATACGTAGATTAAACGTATTCTTGCAGTCTAAAGAAGAAGAGGTAAGTCTTCTTGATCGGATTATAATATCATAATTTAATAAATTTTTTTCAATTTGACAACATTCAATTTCATTTAATATTTCTGACTTTTTGATATAATTTGGATAATTAAGATTTAAAACTTCTACAAATACTATTAATGTTAAATTCTTCAGTAAAAGTTACTCGAATAAAAAAGTCTCATGTATTTAAAGCTATTTATAAAAACAACAGAAAATGTTTATTTCTTAGGTAAATATTTAATTAAAAAATAACATTTTTGGCTTTTTTTAAATCAACCATTTTCAGTTTAAATCTGTGTTTCACAGAAATTATTTAAAGAAAGCTGAAAAACAGTTGTTTTGTTCTTTCAATAACAAACACTCCAGTTGGAATTTGATCATACTGTATATAAACTCTACAAATATGTTATATATTTCTTAAATTGTGTACCTTTTATAACATTGATGTTTCAGTCTACACAAAAATATACAAAATTAATTTTGAATAATTTTAGACAAGATACAGAGAATTTCCTTGTCGTATCCATTGTAGTAAAAGCTAAAAAGTAAACACGATATACAAATTAATCATAATAGATTTAACAACAACTTAAATTCCAATAACAGTCATTCATATGCAAAAACAATGATAAATAAATAATTACATATATTTCTTTAATTCTGTTTCCAAAGAAAACATTTTGCTTTGAATAATTGAAACTTCAGCTTTAAATTATTGCTCAACATATTCACCACAATTATTTTGAGATCACTTCACTGATTTATCACCTTACTGAATTACAATAGAATAGAACTTTGTATGGAATATTTTTTTTCTTTTTATTTCTTATGCACTGCATGCTTTATTTAAAATGCATGATTAAAATAAAAGAATTTTGCATTTAGTTTTCTTTTTTATTTCTATTCTCTAGAATGAAGCGGTCGGTCATTTCAGGAGAAGTAAAGACACCTCCGAGGATAACAAAACGTATGCCGATTTATTTCGATTTTAAAAACATTATATTAGACTTTAATGTGTCTATTTTCTCTTTTTTACTCAAAATTCCTTTGACATTTTTTTTAAACATCTTTTATCATAATATAGTTGCAAGCTTAATATTTTGCACATTGTTTATGTAATGGGCTTTCTCACAAAATTATTTGCTTGAATTCAAAAAGTTAAAATTGTGCTGTATTGGGGATATCAGATCCAAGACAAAATTAAATATTTAAGGGGTAACAGCCTAATCTTTTTTACACTTTCCAAAAATGAACTTGAAAATATAGATAATTTGTAGAAATTATATCTATACAAGCATACTATAAATATGTAGAATTTCATCTTACACTTTTGATATTGTATCATAATAATAATATCAAAATTTATATTTGACAGGTACTGATTTTATGAATATAGGTCAAACTTAATAATTATCAATCAAATTACTACTACTCCAGACAAGCATGTTAATCTCAGTTATAATAAAATGATTAATATGCTTTCTTACCACACCGGGTTGTATAACTTCACAACCAACAACTGCCTACCCTTAACCATTAACCGGTGCGAAATTCTTTAAAATCAGCGAACGTTTTCGATTCCCCTCCTGGGATCTTCTTCAGGCTTACTTCTTTATATCTTTCGTTATAACCGGATTCTTTAATTCGAATGTTTTTGAAAAAACGTAACGTGCTATTTTTCGAAAAAATTCCGAAAACGGAAGGAATCCACTTGTTATTTCAAATGTAATTTTCTACCAATGGGGAATCATTGTGTGCATTACGTCATAAAACTTGTCTTATAAACTATATTATGATTTATCGTCAATTAAAAATTGCCATGCTGCAGAGAGATTTATTTCTTCTTTGAAATTAATGCATGCGGATTTACGATCGGCTTTAAATATTTCCAGTGCCTCCAAAGTTCTTAGTTGTTCCGTGTGTTGGGTGGTGCGAATAACATGCGCTTCATCGANTGGAGCCATCTGTTATCATATTTTAATTTAAAGACTTTTTATATTTTTAACTGTTATAAAATGACAAAAACCTTACATTTTGAGGACAGGGATGAGTTTTGTAAAAAAACTTGTAAATGCTAATAATGAATAAAATTGTCATTAAGACTGACCCTACTGAAGATACATACAACCCCCATTATCTCCTCACCACCCTGACCGTTAAACACTAAAATTTAACAGCATTGATCCCTCTAATAAACAAACCTCCCTGCAAAATTTCAGAAATTTTTGACGAAAAGCACAGGAGTTATTAAGCTTCAAACAGCGTGAACAAAATTGTGTCTCCCCCACACACACATCCATGCGTACATACATACAGAAATTACCCCTGGTTTTTTTTTGCATTTCTTCACATTTTAAGGCATCCTAGATCTAAAAATTCAAAATCTTGGAGGTCATATTTTTACCAATAACTGCACTTTCCCACTGTTATATATAACAGCTGGGAAAGTAAAAGGTCAAGTATTTTATGGGACATATCATAAATCTATATCAAGATTTACAACGTGTTCCATCCTGGTATGTTGAGTCATGATATTGCATGATCAGTGCCTCCTGTTATGTGCCTTTCTGCAATGTTTTGCTTTGTTAATAATTTCTTGTTACAGTGTACTCATGACAGTTGCTATCAATCAATTTGACTTTCACTGCAATTATTAAGGAAAACGATTTTTCTGATTGT
The DNA here is from genome assembly GCF_000671375.1 of Centruroides sculpturatus. NCBI lineage: Eukaryota > Metazoa > Arthropoda > Arachnida > Scorpiones > Buthidae > Centruroides > Centruroides sculpturatus. Next base: position 991,194 of record NW_019384440.1, read on the forward strand.
GATTTATTTCCTATCTCTGTCTTTTTTTTTTTATCATACTGAATATCTTTTCCTTTTTCCAGATGTGTTTAAATTTGTATACATCTGGAAGCGAAGGACTGCTCAGGATCCGGGTGGTGCAACTGGCAAGTGCACTGCATGGTAAGCGGAGGCTGCTGGTTCAAGCCCTGCCCCGAGTCAGTTCTTTTCTTCCAGATGGTTCTAAATTATTTAATAAATTATTAAAATTATAATTATTAATTTAGTTAAGAGATGGCACCTAACGTCTACCTCTAGTAGCAAATTACTTTGTATTAATTACTTAAATTAGCAGAATTATAGCCCAATTTATTTAGGCGATAGTTTGGTGGTGTTTCTATATACTTATTAGGCTTTGTGATGTTTGTTATACTTATAAAATATACAACCTAAAATTCTATAGTTTAGGTATACGATTTATCAATCAGAAACCAAACCACTATCTCTAATTGAGAGATTAGAAACAAAAGTGAAATTTCAAGTATCTAAACCGATTATTCTTTTGTTTTTCATATTTAAATGTAATCAACTGAAACATTTGACTATCAGACAACAATATAAATCAATAAAAAACTTAGCTACATTTAAATATTACAACTACAACAGTGAAAAAAATTCAGAATTTTATTTATATCAAATTCTTAGTACTTTAAATTCTATTACTATTGTAACAGGAGAAAAACTTAATTTACATAATACACCCTAACTCCAGCAGTAACATCAGATATTTACACTATAAAATGAATGGTTTTGGTGATCTTAAGCCCCATTTTCAAATTGAACAATGCACGTAAAGAATGTTTTAATTTCTAAAAATAGAATACCACGTGTCAGAATCTTTAGTTCTACAGTATAAATATTTGACTTTACTGCTGAAGTTTAGGTGTGTTATGCAAGTTCAAATTCTTAGCATAAGACATCACCTAAAACTGACTCTGAATAAATCTAACTGGCCCCATTGACATTCAAATTAACGTCGTACTAGAATATCTTGGCAGAATATTTGAATAATTTTCTAATGGTTGCAAATTCAATTCTATTTTCAACATGATAAAGACTAAATTAAAGTCTGCTGATTTAATATTTAGGCAGTCTCATTTGTGTTCCGGTTTTTTATACCTTTAATACTATTCAACGTAACAATTTAAATTTTGTTACGGTTTATAACAACATTTATATATTTTTGAAATGTTTTTAGCAATCCAATATGTAAACAAGCTACAAAGAAAGTGTATGATAAAGTTTGTTAGCAAACATAAAAGTAATTTAGATAAATTTTTGAAATGTATTCATTTAAGCATTTGTGTTAATTCAAATTCTTTCTATGTTGCAGAACACTTGTACAAAATGTTCCGCAAGAAAATTCTTCCTTGGACTTAAAAAAGATCACAACTTGACAAGAACAATGTTCAAATTGTTTTACTCTCTTCACTTCTATTCATTATAAAAGCAAATACTGTAGTGTCTCATACTCCAAATCTATGAATGCTATGGAGGTCTTTCAAACTCCAAACTGTTCGAAGTCCAAATCAATTTTCCTCATTACAAATAATGGAAAGCAAATTAATCTGTTTCCAGACCCTAAATGATACCCATTTTGATATACTTACAGAAGAAATAGACATAATTTACATTAAATCTCCAGAATAAATTAAAAGACAAAAACTAATAAAATACAAATATTGTATAATGAAATAAAAATTGCATTTATTGGTCGCACACCATCGACTTCAGCATCTTAAACACAGCCACAAAATTCATCGTGTGTACAACTTCTGTGCTTCGTAACAAGTGCCTTTTTCATCTCAGTCATTGATACAACCTTCCTCTTAGGATTCATTGCCTCCACACTCCTTATATGCCATGGTCAATAAATAGGGGTTTTATATACAGTACATATAACGAAACAAACCAAAAATAAAGTAAAAAAAAACACTGAAAACACAAGTGTAACGCAAGAGATACTTTTGCAGTGACAGCAAGAGATGACTTAGGAACACAATAGAGAGCATTTTATGCTGTAAGCACATTTTTCACGTAGTTCAAACATAGCAGCACCATCGAAACTTTGGATCAAATTTCTCTCAAATTTAGCATTCAAACTCTGGAACTACTACATTTTTTTCTAATTGTTTTTATAATAAATTACAGATTCAGATAAATAATTCAACAGTCTCAATCCTTGTCATATATATTATTATAAATCTGGCTCAGAATTCACCCATTACAGTCGACCCCCCTATAAGATCATTGATTTTTCCGTTTTATCTGAATTACATGTTGTACGAGTCACTTAGATTTTACAAATACGTGTGCCGGGCTGTGAACGGCTCACATATTTGTAAAATCTAAGTGACTTGTACAACATGTAATTCAGATAAAACGGAAAAATCAATGATCTTATAGGGGGGTCGACTGTATAAGCACCTACAATCAGATGTAATGTTTTAAGTCAAACATATCTAAACTGTATAAGACAAATTGATTAAGAGAGAAATTAATATATGTTTATAAATATCATAACCATGAATTATTAGCTATTGATTCTTTTGAAACGTAAAATTGATAATGTAGATTTAACTGAAATAAAATAAAAAGGGATGATAAAATTGCATTTTTATTATATAAAATTTTAGATGACGAATTCTTCTCTTAAAAGTTCATAGTTATAGTGTGTTACGTATTTGATATGCTCTCTTTCTCTGAACTGTTTTCCACCAATTCTGTATAATCGTCACTGCCAATTCCTACGAAAACAAGAGAATTCAAAATTTTAAAATTAAAATTTATGTTAGAAAATGTGACTTTAGAAACTTTAACCATTTTAGAATTCAGCTTTGCTTTAAAACATTATTTGTTAGCAAAATAGCACTTCGTTCTCCTTTAACATATAAGACAACTCCCAGTCTCCCGTATCAACTTATTCACCCAGATCTGCTTTTCTACAGTTTATATCTTTGTTATTCTAGTGTTTTTGGGTTAGAAGATGGTGTTTGTTAATGGAATACATTTTCCAATTGATTTTCTTTGATAGGATTTTGATTGCTAATGTTATGGGGGTTGTATAAACTCAAAAACACTAGAATAATAAAGATGTGAATTCAGAAATCAGTTTTAGGTGAATAGATTTATTCTCCTGTTTTCCATAGTAAAATACAGAAAATATGAAAACAGTATTTCATACGTTCAACACATTTTATTAATGCAAATTGCAGTGGTGTGCCGTCATTAGAAGCAGTGGAAGCACCGCTTCCCTTGTATTTTATAAAAAATTAAATACATATTAATATTAATTATATGAAAATAATCACACAATATTTTATTATAACCGCATTATGTATCTTATCACAAATTTCTATACTGCACATGAAAAAAAAATAAATAAATAAGATTGCTATTGTATATTTGAATATTAGTGGCGAAGTGGAATCTGTATTGTCAGATTCCAAAAAGCCAGATTCGCGCATGCGCTTTACAGAACACCAACCTCACCCAGTTTAGCCAGTGGAAGCCTACGACCTTGGGTTGATAACGCTTCCAGGCTGTTAGCTGCCCGCCCGCTAGATATTTGGCCGATTACGTGAATAACGAGTAGATTTATAACTTAATCCAACCGATAAGAATTTACTGGTATCTTTTTACGATAGTTCTGTATAGTTGACAGGAGTTAAAAAAATCCATTAAAATATTTGATATTTTTATTCCACTCTCCAATTTTATATTACTCGCGGATTTCAATGTTAAACCGGTGATATTACGATTTCGTATATCCCATCTTTAAGGGGATGTAGAAAAAAAACGTGTATAATTCTTTTATAATGTTAAAAAATTAACCGTTACTTCGACAGCATCATTTATAATTAAATTTAATGAATGAGAGAGATGCACCAGGTACAGAAAAAGCTCTAGAATTTATTTTCCTTAAATTTACAATTTATGTATTCGTTTGTCATAAAAATTTGTCTTTCCACTTTTTTCCCGAGACTACAAATATTCAAGTACAAAGTAACTGGTTTTGACTTATTTTTACTTAAGTAGTAGTTAAATAATTAAGCGATTAGGGAATTGGGGACGTAAACAAAACCCCGACGAAAGAGCCAGAATATTACTTAAACAAAAGCTTAACTGAACCAATCTATAGCCGAGTACAGTGGGAACTGATTTCTTCGAAATACTGTATTAGATGTAATAAAGACAGAAATTTTTCCAGTTCAATGAGAGTGACCGAAAAGTTGTAAATTTTGTAAATTTCCGTGGACAACACCTGGTCCTAAAGCGAATTAGTTAGAAAACAAATGACTAAGTTTAACATATTTAGATTTTTACAGCTAGAATTTTCCTTCTTTCCAATTTCTGTGTTCCTCTGTCTCGGACTTCTGAGAACTCGCCTCATCCCTAACCCATCAGGGGGTAGCGTTAGAACAAAAGGAGAAAACGAGGCTGGAGGGGAAAAGGAAGAGTTTCTAGAAGCATTCTTAGGCCGGACTCGGAGAGAGACAGATGAGTGGCAGCAGGCTCTTGAACGGAAAGTCGAGGAGCACTGCAGAAGGAGGCCATAAGAGGCAGAAGCAGATCAGTAGAAGAATCCGGTCGACGATTACAGAGAAAAAAAACCCCAAAACAGACCCGAGTTGTTCTAAGAGGAGAACAGACGAGAAAGAGAAGCCGAGACGAGGAACGGTGGAGAACCAACTGGAAAATTGGGTACCCTTCTGTCCTTTAATTCTTCTCATTTCACCTTCTACATTTTTTAATTTTAGTTTAAGTTAGGTTAAGGTTTACGCATGCAAATAAATTGTCGGGAGGTAGTTATCGAGAAATTAACTACTGGTCTATTGATATACCTGGTCACTCAAGATTGTGGAACTGTTTGAAGGAGAACAGCAGGAATCCGAACATATTCTGTATATATATTTCAAATTCAGCGAGAAATTAAACTCGTTTAATTGGTAAAACGTGTATGTGTTTACCTGTCCGCGTTGAACATTTCACACCAGTACACCACCACATATTTTATTTCACAAAGTAAATTTTTATTATTTTATTTTTAATTGTAGCCCTTATATCATGGCTAGCGATTCGGAATGTAATTGTGATATTAAAAATGCATTTAGAGAAGTCTATGGTTTTTACTGGTTTATCGAATAAACGATACGAATGGACCCTAGACCATCATTGACGCGCAATTGACTGATTGCCCCTCAGTCAGTCAATTGCACGTCAATGATGTCAGCTTCTTACAGAATCACAACTTGCCTATCATCAAATGTCACGGCACGCCCCTGGCAAATTGTGTTGACAAGAAGAAAAAGAAACGAGTTACATGTGGGCAAAGAATTTTTTTGGCCGTATGTAACCCATAAAATAATACAAGAAAAAAGTATAATGAAATAATTAACAACAGTGTTGCAGTGTTAAAATCACAGTTTATTAGCATAATTAAGACATACTCGTTAGTACTTTTGACAGCTTACAACCACCATCCTCAGGAGAAAAAGAAATCAAATGTAATTAATTTTCAAACATTTGGTTTTCAAACAGACTTTTTAAACCTGTTTTTTAGTGTTAATTTTCATGGTTGAAAATTATAACACTACCAAAAGACAATTTTTATGCACACTTTCAGTAGTAAAGATAGTGTATCTTTATTCTTTCATCTACTTTCATTTGCATTGTTTTACAAATATTTTCCTAATCTTGTATTGTTTATGATTATATCTGAAGAATTGTAATCATCACGTATTATTATGAAGGCCAAAGCATATATCCATTCCAAAGTTGGATTACTCTTAACTCATTCCACCCACCATGGCTATTATAAAGAACACCTGTCCAGAATTACAACCAAAATTGGAGCCATTTGTGATAACTAGCATAGTGTTGCAGTGATGTTTGAAGACCAAGAAATCGAACATACAAATTGTTCAGATGGTAAAATTGTTTCTCGGAAGTAATCATTTAAATCTGTTAGTTGCAGATAAAGATAAAAAATTTGTGCTATGTAAAAATTAGGACTTCCTATCAAGAATCAATGAATTCCTAGAGCAATCTAAATCTGTTGTATTAAAAAAGGACCCAACAGTGACTATATGACTATACTAAGGAAGACATGCAAGGTCATAGCATTCTAGAAATGGTAGCTTCATTAGTAGGGCCTCTTAATCTGCCAACAAATGTTGCTTGCCTAAGATTGTTCTTCAAGGCAAAGACGCATAAACCTGCATGGTCATTAAGACGTTTGGTTAATAAATGCTCTTACTCCATGTACAGTACTTCCTAGAGACAGCACTAGTGAAACAAATTATAGCTTTAGTTCCACCCTGTGACTTTGTAACCATTGGATGCTAAATCAGTCATCTCTGCTAAGTTAAAGAATCTGCCCACTTGCTCGTTCTGCTTGTATAAAACTGACATGGTTTCCTTATATCCATCAGTGCCACATATTGAAGCAGTCATACTTGTAAATGCACTGCTACTTAGCTCTGGAAACCCAGTGTCGCAAGTGTTACATTTGCAAGAGGATCTCTTTCTCATCACAGAAAACAATTATTTTCAATTCAATGGTAGTATATACAGACAGACTCAGGGAGTGCCAATGGGTTCCCCTCTTACCGATTTTGTCAGAGATCATGAGGAATATAGAATATAGTATTTTCAACACCCTTTTGGCTGTTCACTATCCAATCCTGTATTTACAATATGTAGATGATATCTTGCTTGTGCAGGAGGGCTCTGCAGACAAATTAGATGTCTTTATTCATACATTAGCTTCTATATATCCAACTATCAACTTTACTGTGGAAGAAGAACCGAATGCCAAAATCTCCTTTTTTAGATCTGGAAATATACAGATTACCTGAACTGCTATTTTCTATACACTATAAAAACAACAGGGAGCCACATATTTTCCCTGCAACTGCATTCCAGCCTTTACACTTTGTAAATTCCGCAATTACTTCTTTTATTTGCAAAGCGCTCCTCCCATCCACCCAGACATTAGTAAACAAAGAATTGAAACTTATTAATAGGGCAGTGCACAATGCTGGTTGTTCTCCTTCCAGGTTTCGTAATCTCTATAACCAGGTCAAAAACAAGTTGTTTCTGCAGTCTTTCCTCCACAACAAAGACAAACTGAGGCTAGTACAACCCCCATACTGTTTTCGGGCCCTATACTACTGAGAATAGCACATCTTTTTAAAAAGCATGGCTTTACTTTGCCTATAGCCTCCCAACCTACACTGCAAAGTGTTATGTAATGATAGAAAGAAACACACATTAAATGAAAAATCGGATAATCTACAAAATTCTACAAACAACTATAATTCCAACAGACAAACTTCTAAAAAATACTCACAATCATATAAAACTTTTTTACACTTGGGTGTATAACAGATGTAGTAAAAACCAGTTAACATAGCAAAAACTTAATATACATATATAAAACCGTTTGATACACAAACAACATTTACATTATACCAGTATCAGGTTTACAATGAAAAAGTTCTTTTACAAAATAATTTTACAATGTTTAAACAAATTCTATACAATCTCAATTTGTTTTAGCGCCATCTATTAACTCATACCAGCGGCAATCAATTTGCATACCTTCTGAGAGATTTATTAAATTATTTTTTTGTTTTCTTATTTCTAAATGCTCTTTAAATTTTCTTTTATAAANTAATGCTTGTCACTTGTGTTATGGGGAAAACAGTTATAAAAATGTTTTATTATTATTTTTGTTTATTTATGTTTATCTCCATTAATATTTAGGATTGTGATCTACTAATTTTAGTTTCTGCTTTTACTTCATGTAGTCCTGTGGTTCTCAAACTATGGAGTGTACCTTCTTAATGGAGCATGCAACTCTTAGGAGTGCCAAGAAATGATCAACATTACAGTTTATTTATTTTAGATACAATAGGAAAAGTCTGATTCAGACTGACAATTTCCACCCCAGTAAAACCAGTAACAAATTTACAAAAGTTATTTAAGAGATAAAAAGACAAAGCGGGAATAAAAGCATAATCAATAAAACATTCCCACAAATTAAATAAAATAATTTATAAGTTATAAAGAATGCATACACAAGTATTTTTGAATCATATAAAATTTTCACAAAGTAGGTATTTGAGATTATTCATACTGTAAAATACTGTAGAAATAAGTAAGATATTTGTGAAATAGTCTAGTAAGAAAGTATAAAAACGTGTGAAGAATTATGCAACTTCACTAGGTTCAAAACATGCCAGCAGAACTTGCAAAGCCAATTGGACTGTACACAACCATTATAATATTTATGATATATAGCAGATCAAAGTATTTGAAGAATTCTTTGAAAGAGAGGAGACCCAGTCAGGACCTGATGACATTTAGATGTCAGATAAGTAGATGACAAGTTTATTTAATATTAGGAAAAGTTTATCAAGTTCTTTAGAGAATTTTTCTAAAAGGAAAGGACCATCATGGTCCTGATCGGTAAACTGTACTCAACAAGAGACTACAAGTTTGTAAAAACAAAAAGCATAATAAATGTTTCGGAGATGGATCTGCAAAACCTGCAGAGAATTCCATAATGTATGGCAAGAGATTTATTTTTGAGTACAACTCCCATACATATTCTCTCTGAAAGTTTTACAACACAGCTTTAAAAATACTCACAACTTTGAATGCAATAGCCAATTGCTTTAAAATTATTTAAGTATATAGAGAAGATATTCAAAAAGACAGACAGAATTCTACAGGAGGAGGGATACCATTATAGGTTTAATCTGTATTGTGGTTGGTGAATGCATGATCTTTATGAATATGAACTTGTGAAGCCCTGGAAGTGGGTCGAAATTCGTGCACAGAAAATGTTTTTAATTTTGTATAAAAAAAAAAAAATTTAATAATAATAATAATATAATATAAATACCTCAATTCCTCTTTTCCAGGCATATATTTGGTCTTTGCAAGCCGTGTACACAAGATCTGCATCAGAAGATAAAGAAGTGATATCATCTGGAAGTGGTTTACCTACAAAACAATTACAGTTACAGTATTAACAGTAATATTGCAATTAACGTAAATTAAAATCAATTTNGAAGTAGGTTAATAGCGATATACTAATATACTAATTACATGGGGTATAATAATATACTACACTAATAATGGATTTTTTCATACTTTTCGGTTATCCGACTTTTCAATTATCCGACCAACCCCAGTCCCCAATTGAGTCGGATAATCAATGCTCTACTGTATATTCTTTTTTGTTGCAGTTGTCTTTCAAATCAATTTTCAGAAGTGTTGTCAAAACTTATAATACCAGCATTTAAAATAAAAGTCTTTTACTTGAACATCAATTACAGTGAAAAAATGTCGCCTCCAAATGAATTTTGTCTCTATCACAGTGCCAAGGCCTATTCAATGGATTATTACACCAAAATAAGATGTAAAGAAAATTTGACTCCAAAGTACTTCCATTTTACAATTCTAACTGTGTGAAGATTCCTTTTATATGTCAACAATCTTATCCTAGCATGAAACAGTTATCAGTCTTTATTAGTGCATTTGGAGGTAACATCTACCTTTTTGTTGTAATTAATGTTTAAGCTTTTAATTGCTGGTGTTATAAGTTCTAACAGCACCTCTAAAAATGATTAATCTTAAATATTATTATCCTAATGCTATTTAATAATAGTTTTTAAGAATAACAGGAAAAGAGATATTCTTGTCAATGTTTTTGGACTAGTTCAATGATTATTAAACTATACAAAAGATTCACAAGATAAGAATTATTAAGAATATTCATATACAAACTGTCACATTTTAACTTCAACAAAAGAATATCATTATATTATATAAACGGCTTGCTGTATATTATATTACAATTGTAAATTCGTCTCTGTAATCCAAAACCACACTTTGGTAGACGTATCTTACAGCAATATCTGGTTAGCAAATTATCTTTTATTTTTCATTGGACTACAAATATATTTCGGGTTGGTACAATGTATTCCAACCCCTCTTCAGTGCTAGTACAAATAAAACAAGAAATATTAAAACATGACTATGTTATATTGCATGAAACAAATCAAATCACAAAAAACACTTACATTTTCCAATTTTGTAAATTATAAAAATTGTTTCTTTTTTATCTCAAATTAGGGAGTGGGAGACAAACTGTCCTCATCCCTAATCAATATTTCAACCTAAAATTGTGTATTCCATATTAATATACATTTAAAAACTCAAACAACTATAATTCCAACAGACAAACTTCTAAAAAATACTCACAATCATATAAAATTTTTTACACTTGGGTGTATAACAGATGTAGTAAAACCAGTAAAAACTTAATATACGTATGTAAAACCGTTTGATACACAAACAACATTTACATTATACCATTATCAGGTTTACAATGAAAAAGTTCTTTTACAAATAATTTTACAATTTTTAAACAAAATCTATACAATCTCAATTTGTTTTAGCGCCATCTATTAACTCATACCAGCAGCAATCAATTTGCATACCTTCTGAGAGATTTATTAAATTATTTTTTTGTTTTCTTATTTCTAAATGCTCTTTAAATTTTCTTTTATAAACATCTTTTTCAAAATGCAGAATTTTTATATTATTTCGGTTAATTTTACAATTATTATTATTTGTATGATCATACCACAGAGAATTACTGTATTTCAATCTGATTGCCGCTTCATGTTCTTTTATTCTAACTTCTAACATGCGCCCTGTTTCACCTATGTACATATATGGATTGTACATATAATCCATATATTGTGTATTCCATATATTAATATGAAATACACAATTTTAGGTTGAAATATTGATTAGGGATGAGGACGGTTTGTCTCCCACTCCCTAATTTGAGATAAAAAAGAAACAATTTTTATAATTTACAAAATTGGAAAATCACTGAAGAGGGGTTGGAATACATTGTACCAACCCGAAATATATTTGTAGACCAATGAAAAATAAAAGATAATTTGCTAACCAGATATTGCTGTAAGATACGTCTACCAAAGTGTGGTTTTGGATTACAGAGACGAATTTACAATTGTAAAAGAATATCACTTAATTAGGGATAAGTACTGTAAAATGTCCATTAAATGAATTATAAACTGATGACAACTTTCTAGAGTTACAAGTAAATTTTCTCAAATTTTTTGCATTTATTTCATTCTTTATCTATTCCACAGAAAAACACATTAAAAACCTTTTCTTACCTTTAAACTGTTATCTGGAGAAGAAGTAATAAGCAATGGCTCATTAGGTAAAAATTTCAGACTTGTCACTTCGCTTTCATGAGCATCTCTTATTTGACTGTGTAACTTCTTTTTGTCCAAATCCCATACAGAAATGTGTCCTGCCGAACTTGCAGTGGCCATCATTGCACAGTCATCTATTTTAAGTTAAATAAATCGTTATTTTATTACTTAAGAGCACTATATTATTTTTTAAATTATTTAATTCCTTTTATAAATTAATAATAATGGAAGATCATGGGCCAAGATCAAAGGCAAATGCCCATAGCATTGGCCCTTATTATTCCAAGCTACAGAAATATTGACAGCATAAACTTGTAGTGGACAAGAATATTTCCATAAGCAATACTTATGGTTTTTTTTTTATTGTTAATAACTTTTTACAAGTAAATCTATGATGTAAATATCCAAAACAATTTACTTTTTACCTGTTCTGAAGGATATAGCTGTCACGGAACCCCATTCTTGAGAGAATGTCATAATCGTCTCGTCATATTTCAAATTATGAATAATTATTTGACCATTTTCTAGGCCGATGGCAGCAACGTCTTCGGCCGGTGCCTGTTAAAAAATTTTATAAAATTTCATTTGAAAGTAATAATAACTACATAAACTATCACAAACTAATTTTCACGAATTGGCATATAAATTTTGGACCAAACTAATTTGTGGAATTCTGCCTGAGTTCATTTGTCAATCCAATACCAGTAGTTCATAATGTTCTACATTACTCAACGCAGTGTTAAGATTAGAAGTCGTTTTTGTTCTACATATATTTTGTAATTTATAACAATTTATGTAAACAATATCAGTTTTACATATTACTTATAGTTATTTAACCTGTATATTGAAAATTTTTAATAAAAAGCAAATAATAGTAAGATAAGCGAAAACTTTGTAATTTAACCAATAAACAGTTACAATCAACTCCCATTTATGTGTTCCTCAATAGTACAATTTTTACAATTATACTTTAAATATTTTCTGTACAATAGTTTCTCCATTATACATTTCTCATTTATACAATTTTACACTTTTATGCCATATTTTTCAGTACCCTAGAGCACATTTCTCTCACCTATGCATTATTCACTTAAAAATTGAAAACTTTAAAGGTATCATCAAAGAAAATAAAAAAGGAACTACAGTAGGGTCTACTGTAGTTCCTTTTTTACAGTAGGGTCTACTGTAGTTCCCCTATAATTACGATTCCTATAAAACTGCAAAAAAATTGCGACGGTATCCGTAAAAACCGGTAAAAAACTCCTATAATTACGTAAAACGTCATCAGGCAGCCGAACTACTTTCCCGCCGTCCGTAGCGCCACGCTACGGAGAGATTACTATCGTCTGTACAGTATTATATATAAATTAGGTACTGCACATATAATTATATATAAATTAGGTACTGTATATATAATTATATATTAACTTAATTTATTGTAACTTTATTATAATTAAATATATAATTTCTGCCGTCTAGCGTGGCGCCACGCTACGGAGATTTTACGCTAACTATCGTCTGTACAGTATGTAAATAGGTACCGTAAGTCTAATACAGTACTGTAATTTTATACATTTCTTGTGAAAGAAACATTTCTTATTCAACGGCGATAAAAATTATTTATATTAATGATATCTCCGAAGTTCAACGAAGTTTTTGCAGAAAAATAAGTTATCAGAAATCGGTCGTGGTTTGGTGTGCTGCTTCACGACGAAAACAAGCTTTAGCAATGGCGATGTCAAATGGTTGACACTCGGTAAGTAATCCTACAATTTTTTGTTTATAGCGTAGTTTATACGGATTATTTCCAAAAAATATATACGTATTTTGGAAATGTTGAGTTGGATTAGTCTAGAATCGATTAATTTTATGGAAGAAAACCTTTCAAACAGCCGTAGTCCGTAAACTTCACACGTGTCGGGCTGTGATTGGCTCATGTATTTAAAGATTCCTACAACGTGAAATTCAAATAACGTGGAACGTATCTAAGTGTTATAGGGGGGTCTACTGTACTTCCAATTCGCAATAATAAACTCACTACAGCATCCTTTCTAAGTTAATTACGTACCTCAAAGCCTGTTACTGGTGTGAAATTAACAACAAAAAACGAAAAACAGATTTCCATAAATGTTTTCAAACTGCCAACGGTTCTTCTTCAGGTGGTGACGAATTTCTGTTATAATGCCATTAAATGATCCTGACTCCAGCTCTATGCCAGTGATCCTGACATAGAGCCGGATTTTAACCAGGTGGGAATTTTCCTCACCTTACCACACACAGAACATCTAAGGTGGTTGGAGGCCTTATATATCTACAAATCCAGCCTTAACAACAACTGTATCAACCACAAAGAGGAATTAAATCTGTCCATAGCATGGCAAGCACTAATGGACAAAGAACTGTAAATTCTCATCAATTGCTACCATCTATAGCGCGCATGCCTAATGAGATATCATCTGTCATCAGGTAATGTATATGCGAATTTCGAATAATGTTCTTATTTAATTGCATTCTAACAGAAATTCGTCGCCACCTGAAGAATAATCATTGGAGGTTTGAAAATGTTTGTGGAAATCTGTTTTTTCGTTTTTTGATGTTAATTTCACACTAGTAACAGGTTTTGAGATACATAATTAACTTTAATCCGGTGTTGTGTAGTGTAGATCTTTCTAAGTTACATAGCATATAAATACAGTAGAGCATCGATTATCCGAATACAGATCAACCGAAACATCAGTTAATCAAAAGCATTCTAGTTGGCAAATTCAAATTTCTGCTAGTGCTGTGGTACTACAATATTTGGCTATGTCTTGGGCTACTTCCAATATTAATTTTGTTGGTGTGAAGTATTTTAGCTGGAGGAACTGGCATGACCATGAGAGGGTACTTAAGGATGCACCAGTATTTGATTGAGGCTTTTTTGCCATTGTATGTGGTGAGTTTTGCTTGCTTTGTATGACGTTTTTCTGAGGACTGTGTCATGCTGAATTGGAACGTTTTTGATACTAGATTAACTTCTGAAATATAATTTTTTTGGTTTTATATTTTTCAATATATTTATTTTGCTTGTGCAAACTAAAGAAATAATTTTTAATGATACAATAGCCAAGATTATTTATTTTAAAAAATATTTGTTAGGCTCAACATCAACAAAAATTCAATGCAAAGTGACACGCAACAGAAAAAAATTTCAATATGGGATAGGTTAACATATTTTTTCATACACGATCAGTTATCCAAACAACCCCAGTCCAGAATTGTTTAGGATAATTGATGCTCTACTGTAATACAAAATTCTAAATTTTAGTATCAGCAAACCATCCAAACTAATTTATAACTATCAAAAACAGAGTTATATAAGTAATATAAATCAAAGCTGATTAATTCCAAGAACTTTCAGTAGACTCATAATCAGGAGTTTCACACATTTATTTCACCCAATAATTGACCATACTGTCTAAAAATTCTTGAAATTAATTAACTGAGTTATATTATTTAAGTTTATAAACATAAATTCTATCAAAGCATTTCAATGATAAATTTTAATTTATATTAGTTTCTAATAAGCATTTAATGAAATATTAATAAAATTTACCTGTTCTAAAGCAGTAATTGGTTTATTCCATCCCTTAAATGTATATATTAATTTATTTTTTAATACATTCCACAGTTGCATTTCACCCTGCTGACTGCCAAATAGTACTTTATTTACATATGTATATGGATGTAACATGGTCGTTATTTTAAAGACGTTGTTATCGAAATTCATTTCCAAATATATTTCTGAAATAATTATAAATTTTTACAAAAGAATTAAACACATTTAATATAAAACAACTATTTGAAAATAGTAAAATAAAACAATAATAACAATTTGGAAAAAATCCAATTCAACCTTTTTTCTCAGAATGAAAACTAGCACTTCTTTAAAGTAATGGTTAGAAAAATATTCTTCTTCCAAATAATTATTTCATGTTAATATATTTATTATAATGCTTGTCACTTGTGTTATGGGGAAAACAGTTATAAAAATGTTTTATTATTATTTTTGTTTATTTATGTTTATCTCCATTAATATTTAGGATTGTGATCTACTAATTTTAGTTTCTGCTTTTACTTCATGTAGTCCTGTGGTTCTCAAACTATGGAGTGTACCTTCTTAATGGAGCATGCAACTCTTAGGAGTGCCAAGAAATGATCAACATTACAGTTTATTTATTTTAGATACAATAGGAAAAGTCTGATTCAGACTGACAATTTCCACCCCAGTAAAACCAGTAACAAATTTACAAAAGTTATTTAAGAGATAAAAAGACAAAGCGGGAATAAAAGCATAATCAATAAAACATTCCCACAAATTAAATAAAATAATTTATAAGTTATAAAGAATGCATACACAAGTATTTTTGAATCATATAAAATTTTCACAAAGTAGGTATTTGAGATTATTCATACTGTAAAATACTGTAGAAATAAGTAAGATATTTGTGAAATAGTCTAGTAAGAAAGTATAAAAACGTGTGAAGAATTATGCAACTTCACTAGGTTCAAAACATGCCAGCAGAACTTGCAAAGCCAATTGGACTGTACACAACCATTATAATATTTATGATATATAGCAGATCAAAGTATTTGAAGAATTCTTTGAAAGAGAGGAGACCCAGTCAGGACCTGATGACATTTAGATGTCAGATAAGTAGATGACAAGTTTATTTAATATTAGGAAAAGTTTATCAAGTTCTTTAGAGAATTTTTCTAAAAGGAAAGGACCATCATGGTCCTGATCGGTAAACTGTACTCAACAAGAGACTACAAGTTTGTAAAAACAAAAAGCATAATAAATGTTTCGGAGATGGATCTGCAAAACCTGCAGAGAATTCCATAATGTATGGCAAGAGATTTATTTTTGAGTACAACTCCCATACATATTCTCTCTGAAAGTTTTACAACACAGCTTTAAAAATACTCACAACTTTGAATGCAATAGCCAATTGCTTTAAAATTATTTAAGTATATAGAGAAGATATTCAAAAAGACAGACAGAATTCTACAGGAGGAGGGATACCATTATAGGTTTAATCTGTATTGTGGTTGGTGAATGCATGATCTTTATGAATATGAACTTGTGAAGCCCTGGAAGTGGGTCGAAATTCGTGCACAGAAAATGTTTTTAATTTTGTATAAAAAAAAAAAAATTTAATAATAATAATAATTATTATTTTATGTTGTAAAAAGAAACCATCAAATGCAAAATGAATATTTTATGTCCATATAAAGACATATCTGTACAAATTTCTGAGAAAAAACGAATTTCTCAGAATGAAACAATAGATGAATTTGAGTGCTTAGATCGAACATCTTCGATAGGAATCAAACTATCAGTCGGTGTTGACTCACCCCACGATCTGGGCTCCGATCCTGTTACAATTTGTAATGAGGAGGGGGACCAATTAGAGAGCGTGGAAAGATTGGCATCGACCTATTGGAATGTTCGATCTGGGACTCAGAGAAAACTTATAAAAACTGCGCTTAAAAAGGATGTGACATTCTTGGTTCTTAGTTTGGTGTGCTCCGCTCCTGGATTTTTCTGCGGTTCAACAATGGAAACTTGGTCGTCGTTCCGGAAGAAGTTTTGCCATCTCATCCTGGCAAGTTTCACCAAGTGTATTCTGTTATGAGAATCACCCCTTCAAGTTGTGCTGCGCACCCCAGAGCCTACATTTTCCTCATCATCTTCGCCAGAAGGAGAGAAGATCGTCGAAAAGATTGAACTTTATTTACGAACTGATTCACTCTGCAGATAGGCCTTATGCTGAAGTAAAACAGTAGTTGTAAGCGAAATTTTTATATTTAATAAACAGTTTGTGATGGAGGACCAGTCTCAGTAAGTTTACCACTCCCACGCGACAGTGCTGACCACTCGATTGTCGTGACACTTTCTCCCCAATCGGCAAACCTCAGAAACTGATGGTGCTCCAAGAGTAAAAAAGGTGGAAGAAATTAAGTCGTCATAATATTTATAATGATCAAAACATTTGATTATTTTTTGAAAATCAAATAAACCAAATCTGTGAGTCATTACTTCAGAAGTTGTTGTGTATTATAAGTTTCTTGATTTGTTGAAAAGTATGAATTTTTTTATCAGTTTATAGCATGATTCTTGTTGAATAGGAAAAAAATTTTGAAAATTGTAGTTGCTTAAGCTAATCTGATAACTACAAAGTAAAAACTAATTGTTGAACCATTTAATGGACAGGCTATAAATGTTGAATTTGTGTAATATAATTTTAAACAATTAATATTAATTGGCTGGAATAACAAAGATCTTTCTAACATCTATGTATATTAGGAAGGACTTAAACTGTTTTCAAAGTTCTTATTTCTTGTTGTGTAAGCAGTAAATTAACTGAAGTGGAAAAGTGTGGGACACCATACAAATTAGGGATACAAATTAAATATAATATAGCAATAGATATGTTTATACAATGTTCAAAGTTTTTTAACATGGCAATGGAGTTTAAGACAAGCCAATAGTTATGGGTTCTTCTTCAGAATTTCTACCATCTGTAAAAAATGTTACCATTTGGGGATGTAACTGTATTGCAGTTAAAAAAGAAATATTTAATAAAACGTAGTGGTGACACTTGCTTTCATTTTCTTGTTGAAAAATGAAAGAATGAAATCAGGAATAAAATGGGTTTCAGAAATTTCATTAAATCTTTAAACTTTACGAATGTTAGAGCTAACGTTCGTAAAGTTTGACACTTGATGCAGGCCCCTAAAACAAACTGAAAATGTTTCATTTTTTGTACTTAATTCAAATACTTATGTGTTGGAAGATTGTGTGCATGGTTTGTAATTTTTAATTTACTGATGTTCCAACTGTTAGAGAATATGAAAAAGTTTTTGGGAAATTTGGTTATTAATCAGGCAAGTAATACATCAAAAGAACTATTATTTATGTATAAGGGAGACTGGAAAGTTTGATTATGTAATGCAGTTGATTGCATATGCTGAAATTGTGCAAGATATTTTTGCAAGTGTAAGTGACTTATTTTCTTTTGTTTTACAGATAAAATTCATTTTTATAACATCCTATTTGAAATGTCGAGCCAAAATCCAGAAGAGTTGCATATTCAACATTGCATGTTGTTTGAGTTTCAGAAAGGTAGTGACGCGCCAAAAACTACAAAAAACATTTGTGATGTTTATCCAGCCACATTAGGTGTCAATAAATGCCAAAGGTGGTTTGCTAGTTTCAAATTGGATAATTTTGATCTTTGTAACTCGCCGTGTTTAGGAAGACCAGTGTCTCTTGATGATGATGTTTTACGGGTAGAAGTGGAAGCAAATTTTTGTCAAACAATCTGAGTTATCAGATAAGCTTAACACACCATTCAAGAACATTTGAAGCAGATTGGTAAAGTTAATAGAGAAAGTGTTTGGGTTCCACACACTCTGTCAAAAGAAAACAAAGCTAATCATTCAATCACCTGTAATTTGTTGTAACAACATAATGCAGAAGCATTTCTTGATTGTGTGGATGGAGATGAGAAATGGGTCCTTTATCACAATCCCAAACATAAAAGACAATGACTCTCTCCCAATCAAACCCTATTAGCTACCCCAAAGCCAGGCTTACACTCTAGAAAGGTGCTGTTATCCGTTTAATAAAATACTTGGGACATAATCCATTTTCAGGTGCTAGAACCAGGTCAAACCATAACTGCATTGCCAAGAATTAGATTAAATAAACCAAGCTTTGATTGAAAAGTATCTAGCCCTTGTTAACAGAAATGGCATAATTCTACAGCATGACAAAGCAAAACCACATTCTGCAAGAAAGACTCTGGATAAAATCAAAGAATTGGGATGGGAGGTGTTACCTCACCCACCTTATTCACCCGATATCACACCATCAGATTACTATTTATTCAGGTCTTTGCAACATTTCTTGAGTGGTAGAAAATTTCAAAATGTGGAAGTCAAAAATGGTTTTTGATCAAAAAAGTTGGAAAGTCCTTCTTTGTTCTACAGATCTGGATTTGAAAATTTGCCAACTATATGGAAAAAAATCATTGATAACAAGGGTGATTACAACATTGATTATATATAAAAATATATTATAAAATTATTTGTTTTAATTTGATGAAAAAATTACATTACTTTCCAGTCCCCCATGTAATAGTTGGCATATAAAAAAAATTAAACATATCTGTTATAGTTTATAAAATAGTTTGTACTTGTAACAAAAAGTATACAATGTCAGAGACACTGGTAGATCATTAGGAATAAAACTGAAGGAACACAAAGCAGCAGTAAGATTAAGATATGAACAGTTTGTGATTTATGCATTGTAATAAATAAAGATGTACTATAATAAAAATAATGTTTAAATTTTATTTAGAAAAAAAAATGCTTTAGATTCAAAGAACATATGAATCTGTTGAAGGAGTGAATTTACCTCATTGTAAACAAACAGGTTTGAGTTTTCACATTGTATATTTTTAAATTTTTATACCTTTACCTTATACACCTGTAATTATTTTAATTGTAGCCTGAAGATAGATATATTGTTCATCTAAAATGATTAAAGATTTACAAAGTTATTTTAATAGTCTTGGTCATTCTTTAAATTAAAAACAGATACAGTAATACCCCGAACTTACGTGATAGGTGGGACCGAGCGATAACTGCGTAAGTCAAATTCACGTATGTTGGGGTATAATTTCGCAATTTGTGTAAAATCCAAATCGGATGTATGTAAACTAATAAATGTTCTTGTTAATCTTATCTCGTCTTTTGATTTGTTCACGGTTACAAGAAATCATCACATGAAGTCTCTCAAGTCTCTGTAGATATAACAAACACAGAAATAAATAACACAAAATAAATTGTATGTAGCTATGTGTCGATTCTGCGCGGCACGTCCGAACATGTAAGCTAAACAATAGTGTGGGGGGAGTAAGTAATCGAGAGTTGCGTAGTGCTCAAACAAAACACGAATCGAGGAGATTTGAAAATCGTGTAACTCCGGATTCACGTAAGTTGGGGTAGCATAAGTCGAGGTATTACTGTACCAAAGAAACATAACATTTATCTATTCATTAGACTGTACAAAATTTAACCAGAAGACCTAACAAAATTATAATACTACTTGGGATTCCTACAAAGTCAGAAAAATTGGTTTGAATTGGAATTATATCCTATTATTTAATAAAAGTTAAATCTAAATTATGCTTATTTATAGTTAAACATTTCATAAAAATATTATTTTACCTTGCGATTCAATTTCCCATATAATTACGGTGCCGTCCTCGTCCACAGATAGCAGATGTTTATCAAAAGGCATAATGATATAAACATTGCTCTTGTGTCCCTCATAGTGATATTTCAACTAAAATAAAATTCTTTAATGCAATATAAATTTATTATTTCAAAGCTGCATTTATCACAAACTAGATTAATAAATATATTTGATACACACAGTTGATAAACAATTAAGCTTAAACAACAGGATTATCCTTTCTGTAATTACTGTAGTATTTGCAGTATATAGTTTTAATTGTTATACTGGCTTTTGCGACTTTCTTAGGTCACAAAAGTAGCGCTTTTCCCGACCTTATTTTCATAAATCTGGGTTCTGTGGCAAAAGCCAATGACTTAATAGAAAACAACCTCAAAGAAACATTTAACAATTGTCAACATGTGTAGAGGGCCAGATCCATTTAGCAGTTTAAAATAGGACAAGAAAACATCCTCAAAAAAGAGAAGTTGCCAATCAATAAAGTGATCTAATAAAGAGAAAATAAGAATTGCAAATTCTTTTGTCAAAATGCATGTTCACGGCTCAAATATCTTCATAGGACGGTGCTATTCAAAAATCAAAAAAAACTTTCCATCACGAATATCCCTAGAATGATTACTGCATACAAAGTGACGATTTGTTTATCAGAAAGCAATGTTTTAAGCATTCTACATTTTGATATAATAGTTTTACTTACATATAGGTATGTTTTAGTGTTTTGTTTTTCAATGTTAGGTGGAGGAGATTTCAGATTGACATTGTAATGCATTGTAATTGTGGCAGAGGCAGCCTATGGCAGTAAAATGCCACTCGAATCACTTGGCCACCTGGTCTAGGCAATCATCTGAGATCACTTGAGGTAGAGCACAAATTCACACAATTTCATTTTATGTGGTACTTGCCAACACAAATTCACCACATAAAACAAGACCATATTGCAAATAATTTTGAATTTTGTTAAAAATGAACTATTCCAAAAAACAAGTTCTTGAAAAAAAAGATGACTTGACAACTCCCAAAAGCCAGAACACTTCAGGAAACACACACAAACACTTATGTACTTACTTACAGCACTGATTTTTAATAAACATTACATAAATGAAAGAAAACAAATGTTTTATATCCACTTTTAGTAACCTGAGGAAGACCACTAAACTTTTTTATACCTTTCAATTGGCTTGCATGTTCAATAAAAGTATTCTTTATCAACAAATTTTTTACATAAGTTTGAATGACTTATAACATATTTCAAAATTAAAGATTACAACATTTTTTTTATAGGAAAAACATAACATTCAATCAAAAACCAACAGAGGTTAAGTCTAGCAGAGATTCAATCTGCCTCCTAAAGGAGAGAGGCAAAAATAATACAAAATATTTTATGATGTTCAAAACTTTAAAACAGCAGAGGGCATTAAAATTTATAAGCAGGTGCAAAAAAGGGGGGGGTGATTAATAACAGACAAACTAAATCTGCTGCAAGCAATGCTAGTCTTATATTAAATTTTATGTTTCTCTCTTAAAAAAGAAATGTGTTGTAATCTTTAACTGAAATATTTAATTTATATATCTTCATCAAAAGTTAGAATGTTCCATATTTCAAATGTTTATGTCATTTGAATTTATGTAAAAAGTTTGCTGGTAAAACATTCTTTTATCAAATGTATAAGCTCATTTAAAAGTGTAAAAAAGTTTTAGTAACCTGAGGAGTGCCACTAAAGTGACCAAAAACATTTATTTTCTTTCATTTATCTAACATTTATTAAACAGCACAGCTGAAAGTAGTACGTAAAAGCATCTGCATGTGTTTCTGAAAACAAAAAATTGTACAGCATAAATTGTTTTTGTATAGTTTTATTTGCTCCAATAAATGTTAATATTCCTCTGCTTAATAAAAAAAAAAATTCTTAAATGTCAAAAAATATAATAATAATATAATATAAATACCTCAATTCCTCTTTTCCAGGCATATATTTGGTCTTTGCAAGCCGTGTACACAAGATCTGCATCAGAAGATAAAGAAGTGATATCATCTGGAAGTGGTTTACCTACAAAACAATTACAGTTACAGTATTAACAGTAATATTGCAATTAACGTAAATTAAAATCAATTTCAACATGCAACAACAACCACCAAAAAATTACCAATAAAAATAAAGTGTGCATTAGTAACTTGTTATATATTAGCACCTAACACCAAGCACGTTGACAGTGTGGATTAACCCCACTTTTGACCATTTAAACAGATCAAGTTAGTACTGCAGTCACTACAATACATAAAAAAATAAAAAAATACCTTAACCCAGAGTTTCTCATCCTTTTTATGCCTAAGGACCAATAAAATGAACTGTTAAAAGTGAATCATTATTGAACAAAATTTCATGTTTATTAATTTAAATCTGCATGTGGACCACCTGTCCTATATTCGTGAATCACACACTGAGAAAAGCTGCCTTAAGTGGAGTCACTCATAATAAATTATGAATCAAAATTATATTTCTACACAAATCCTCCACAGCAAAGGCCAGATAATTATGTATCAAATAGCTACTCGAGCAACCATCTACGTACAGGGTTCTTACTCAAATTTTTGTTTTGAATTCACTGACTTTCCCTGACCAACTTTGTCCAAATTCCCTGACCCTCACATTTTTTAGTGTGGAATATCGACATAATAAAACAGCATTTACTATTAACATTGAGTACATCTAGCCCTCTTTTTGCACAATTGTTATGCTTCAAAGACTGCCACATTAAAAAAATACGGTACATACATCCTGTAGAAAAATGTTTGATAGAATCCACAACTTCAATGTAATGAAAAAATAAGCAATTTACAAACAAAACACAAGCTTTTTATTTTATCATCATTTATCATTATTATTTGTATGNGATTAATTTTATGGAAGAAAACCTTTCAAACAGCCGTAGTCCGTAAACTTCACACGTGTCGGGCTGTGATTGGCTCATGTATTTAAAGATTCCTACAACGTGAAATTCAAATAACGTGGAACGTATCTAAGTGTTATAGGGGGGTCTACTGTACTTCCAATTCGCAATAATAAACTCACTACAGCATCCTTTCTAAGTTAATTACGTACCTCAAAGCCTGTTACTGGTGTGAAATTAACAACAAAAAACGAAAAACAGATTTCCATAAATGTTTTCAAACTGCCAACGGTTCTTCTTCAGGTGGTGACGAATTTCTGTTATAATGCCATTAAATGATCCTGACTCCAGCTCTATGCCAGTGATCCTGACATAGAGCCGGATTTTAACCAGGTGGGAATTTTCCTCACCTTACCACACACAGAACATCTAAGGTGGTTGGAGGCCTTATATATCTACAAATCCAGCCTTAACAACAACTGTATCAACCACAAAGAGGAATTAAATCTGTCCATAGCATGGCAAGCACTAATGGACAAAGAACTGTAAATTCTCATCAATTGCTACCATCTATAGCGCGCATGCCTAATGAGATATCATCTGTCATCAGGTAATGTATATGCGAATTTCGAATAATGTTCTTATTTAATTGCATTCTAACAGAAATTCGTCGCCACCTGAAGAATAATCATTGGAGGTTTGAAAATGTTTGTGGAAATCTGTTTTTTCGTTTTTTGATGTTAATTTCACACTAGTAACAGGTTTTGAGATACATAATTAACTTTAATCCGGTGTTGTGTAGTGTAGATCTTTCTAAGTTACATAGCATATAAATACAGTAGAGCATCGATTATCCGAATACAGATCAACCGAAACATCAGTTAATCAAAAGCATTCTAGTTGGCAAATTCAAATTTCTGCTAGTGCTGTGGTACTACAATATTTGGCTATGTCTTGGGCTACTTCCAATATTAATTTTGTTGGTGTGAAGTATTTTAGCTGGAGGAACTGGCATGACCATGAGAGGGTACTTAAGGATGCACCAGTATTTGATTGAGGCTTTTTTGCCATTGTATGTGGTGAGTTTTGCTTGCTTTGTATGACGTTTTTCTGAGGACTGTGTCATGCTGAATTGGAACGTTTTTGATACTAGATTAACTTCTGAAATATAATTTTTTTGGTTTTATATTTTTCAATATATTTATTTTGCTTGTGCAAACTAAAGAAATAATTTTTAATGATACAATAGCCAAGATTACTATTATAAAAATTTTCGTTAGGCTTAACATCAACGAAAATTCAATGCGAAGCGACACGCATCGGAGAAAAATTTTAACATGGGATAGATTAATATATTTTTTCGTACATAATCGGTTATCCGAAAAACCCCAATCCCCAATTGATTCGGATAAACGACTCTAGTGTGCATAACAGAGACAGATAGGTAAAAGTATATGCTTAAATTTTATATTATTTAATTTTATTTATTTCAAATTACTTAATTTATTAAATGTTAGAATCAACTTATTTTACAGAATTTCCAGTTTGGCTTTAAAATATTTTACTATGACATTTTTTAACCATTAATAATTTTATAGATAAAAATGAAAATAAAATTTTGCATTAAAAAATCAAAATTCAAAAAATTCTGGATGAAAGTTATTTTAGTTTTTATCTCGGTTACTTAATTTATTGAATAATTATCTAAATATCGATTATAAACACATTTAAATGTCTTAATTGTTGTATTTTTAGTTATAACTAGCAGACCCCACCACGCCTTGTTGTGGCTCAAAATGTATCTATTATAAATGTATAACACTTCTTCCTTGGGGGAAAATTTTTCGAAAAATTTTTTCTTAGTGTACATTCTCTTTACGAACCCTATTAAAACGCAATCAAAAACGCAAAAACCCGCATCTAAAATAGTATAATAGAAGCCAAGTTCTTCACAGTAAGCCTTAATCCTGTCCCTCTCCCCCGCGGGGGAATGTCGAAAAATCCCTTCTTTGTGTACATTGTGTTGACGTACCCTATTAAAACGCAATCAAAAACGCAAAAACCCGCATCTAAAATAGTATAATAGAAGCCAAGTTTTTCACAGTAAGCCTTAATCCTGTC
>NW_019384440.1:1025441-1091633 GCF_000671375.1 Centruroides sculpturatus
AGAGAGAGGGAAAATATGCTTGCAGTACAGTACATTCAAGGAAAATCGTAACAACAAATATAAAAAGCTTGTGCCAACAACAAGTCAGCGCCAGTATTTTACTGTAAACGTCGGGTAACTATTTATAATTTTTTATGTTTTAAACTGAAAAACGATTAAATTACAGATTTTTACTGATCTGTTTAGCTATTTTGAAGTGAACATTCTAATAAATTACGATTTCAACTTTTAAAAGTTTGCAAACAAATTTTTAATTAGTTATTTTTTATTCTAATAAACAATTTCATCTTTTTATAATCGCTGAATTATTAAAATTAAAAATTAAACACTATTACATAAAAGTAGTTTATCCTTTTATTAATCCACAACTGTAAAATTATATGGTTTCAGAACGGTGAAAAAAACCATTTCAAAATGGATTCTGGTGTATTTTCTTATTAAAGATTGCAGCATTACTTCTTGCCGCCTGCAGATGGCTATGATTGGTCATCCATATTCAGCAAACGAGATCAACAACGCAATTAAGGAGACAAATTCCCTGACTTTTTGACAATTTTCGACAAATTCCCTGACTTTTTCCATACACTAATAAAAATCCCAGACTTTCCCTGATTTTCCAGGTGCGTAGGAACCCTGTATGTATTAATTTGTTCTTATGGAAATACATAAAAAAATCAGGCATTTATGCCACCACTATCTGCCAGCTTGCACAAACCAATATGTCAGATTTCTGTGGCTGCTGAATCCATCATATGAGACATGTCAACCAGGAATTTGACTGTAGATCAGATGAGTATCAGATTACAAAGGGTGTCACATTGAGCACTTGTATCTGAGACAAAAACCGGCTGAGACACTCAAATCACATAGATTTGATATTGTATACCAGAGAGAAATTAATCATTAAAACCCCAACATAAAATACAGTTAGTAAAAATCTGACATCTGTCTTTACTCCTTTTATTAACTCTTGTCAGAAAGTCAAAACATTGAGTTTACTAAATGTTTTTGTTCTGAGTAAACCAGTTTAAATTTTATTTATACTTCAAAGGGTTATTAAGCTAGCCTGTGAAGCAACTTACAATAAAATGTAAACTCCAAATGAGGGGTTTTCCACCCCCAGAGTTGTAGACCCCCTGTATAAGCAAAACAGTCAAAGAAACCATACCTGTATACGCAACCCTTCACGTATCTGCCTCTACAGGTCACTTTTTACCATGTATCAGTATACTGCCTATTCTCCTAACTCCGACACTCCACACAGGATGAGCCCACGCATTCCCCTAAAATACATAACTTCAAATACTCCACAAACTGTCGAGTGGGCTACCCGAAGCCAGCATAGAAGCATGGGCTAAATAGTTACATAAAAAGTCTTAAGTCGTGGTCACACCTTACAATGTCCAGCTGCGCAGACAACCACAACTGCAACAAGCGTGAAATGTGCACATCTTGTCTTGTTCATTGATGTTGCAATTCGGAAACATGTGCCCTTATAATAAACCAGCATCCACTTCCTCTGCTACATTTTTTTCTTTAATGCAAACAAATATCATTGGCAAATAGTGGTAATTTCTACTTAGTTCTTTAGCTATATTTAAAATAATATTGTCATTACTAAACTAAATACAACCAACGTTTTATATCCAGAAATCTAAAAATGATACTTGCAATCAATGGCAAGACTTTTGCTTATCTCACACCATGCCTGTGTTCTTTTCTACAATAAAATGAAGAATTAAAACTCCATACACATTCATGAGCCCGAATAAGCTCGATCAACCTCGATTCTAATGCTGTACCAATCAGTATTTTCATTTACTGCCACAAAGTTAACTATTTTCAAAGTTGCCACTGTGTGACGTGGCACAAAGGCATTTGCTGGTTCAATGCACATTTGCAATTGATGTGAGTAGAACAAACTTTTTGTTTCTAGTTGCAGTTGCAGTCGTGCTAATTTTTGAAGGACATTTACTGGTTAACGCAAACAGCCCTTGCAGTTGCAGTTGCCTATGCAGCTGGAAATTGCAAGGGTAACCACAACCTTAGAGAAACAATACAACTCACAATTGAATGCAATGCGATTTTGTGGAGCAATATCTTGCAGAAGGTAACACGTAGAATACAATTCCTTTTCGCTCCTACGGGTAGTCTACAGCTCCAATAAGGTCCCAAGCATCTCATTCAGAGGTATAATTGTACTCTATTTCCTCTACTATTACAAGTTGATTATGTGAAATTAAGATTTATTAATACCAAAATTTATGTTACAAAACCGCTCATTTAGAATATTAATTGACACATCTTATTAATGAAACAAGAAAAACAAGTCACGCACTTGTGTATAATCACCAAAATTTGTTAAGACATCTAAAAATTAATTGATACTTACTAACACTTAAAAGCACCAATTTCCTTCCCTGTAAAGTAAATAATTTAAAAATTAATTAAAAGAATGACATTTCTCATTATTTTCTCTATTACCAATCTTACACTGTAAGTATGAAATGATTTTCCAACGCAAGTAATAATCAGATTTTCCTTTCTTCTTTTAATATATCTGATTTGTAATGGCACATGATTAGTAACAAATCCCAATGCACGATATCCAACAAATATTTTACTAGGTTTTCGCATTTCAAAAACTAAACTCGAAAAATGCTTCTTGATTCGTTAAATCTAATAAACCTTTTTAAATTCTCGGCTAAACCATTAATTTATGCACGCTATCGACCACGTCTTCTTCCTGACATTCGTACAGCTCCAAATTTCACACACGTGTATCAACAACGTGCTTTCTCTCGTAAAGTGTTGCCAGATGTAAACATTTTCATCAAAAAAATTATACTGTATTACAATCGAGTTTAATTATCTTAAACGCCATTAATTAAAGTTATTCCGAACGCCTTTTTTCTAATCGAATCCACAAAATAAAAATTATTATAAAAATGTATTACATTTTAATATTTTAAAAAATAGTATTTTCAAATAATTTAATTTATTGATAAGGTAACCAGAATTTTCAGCATATGGCACACGTTTTTTTTCTTACTCTTTCTGCTCTGTGGGCACTAAGAGGGCCTCTTATAGCAGGCCCATTATTGGTTCGGCCAGGTCCACATTGGGGCGACCGGGTGGTGAGGGACGGGGCCCGACATATCCGAACGGACCATCCACCGAAAAATTCCTGGAGATTCCTTGACTCGTCAGGATTCGATCCCGGGTCCCCCAGAGCGGTAGGATGCCACCTTGACCTCTCGGCCATCCGGCCGTCATATGGCACACGTTACGGAACCCGTAGCGGGTTCGGCCAGGCTTTCAATGAGGAGGCCGGGTGGTGAGGGACAGTTTTATATAATGTAATATCTTTAATTAACACGTTCATATTGTTGTTTATATAACTAAATCAAGGCACATGGAATTATTTACATCAAACATCTTTCATCCGCACAGGTTCGATTTACAGGTGTTTTATCGCTTGATAACAAAACAAGGCAATTTAAATACATGGTTACTTATATAATACAAATTAATATATAAATATTCGAAGTTTTGTAGCTGAGTTTTTTTTAACAGCGTATTAAAATATGAATTCATTTTAAATAATTTTGTGTATTGTATTTTTCATTCCTAACATGATGCAACCAGACCAGAGCCAAATGAAATTAGATTTCTGCTGAAAAAGTTCACTTAATAGACTAGTAATATAAGTTTTATGAGTGTTTTAACTTTTATGCTTTGGGGCTCGCTAATTCTGATAATAATAAACAACTGCTAAGACCGTCTGTGATTACAGTAAGCGAATTAAACTATACTTGGTCGCGTGACGCTACCTTCTCCATTGTACTAAGATCTATTGAATATCATACCGAATACAGGAATTTTTAGAAAGGTGTAATTAAATTAGAATCTAATGAGTTAATCTTTTGTAAATGTCAGCAATTAAAATCGTGTACGGGAGCTAAGTAAACTGATGTTCCGATTGATTGCTAACAGATGCCATCACAGCAAACTGACATTTACGTATAATTTATAATTAACACAGATGTTTTGAAGCCGTAGAACTATTTCAACTTTAGATTTAAAAGTAAAATTAAAAATGTTCGATATTAATTTTATTATTTTATTTTCTAAAAAGAAAATAAAATGATAATAGTTCTCCCAAGGCACCAAAAGGATCAGTTTAATTGTAAACCAAATATCTATCGAATTTATCACTAAATTAGTTAATTTTAATAAGTATTTGATTTAAGTTCTTCAAAATTTTCATATCTTTTAATGGGAACCATTTTGTTTTCTTTAAAAATGGCGACCGTCTTAATAATAGTTTAATTTGTGTTAGGGGCCTTACAAGTAGATATTATTAGTTGCGGCGTACAGATGTTCCTAAATGAATGCCGTTCGTTCGCCATCTTGTTTTATTTTCTTTTTACAGATGTTTAAAAATTTTGCTTTACGATAGAAAATGGCAAACAGTTGTTGAAATTTTATTTATAAGCAATTTTATAAAACTGTTTTATCGAGCAGATTTATTATAAAATACTAGAAATCTTAAAAATAACTCAAAGACGTCTGATATTTGTATTTGTGTTATAAAAAGACGTCTTTATATTTGTAGACGAAAAGTAAAATATGAATAGTTTCTACGTATAGATTTATGTAGAGGAGTTAAATTAAACTTACGAATACTGTATTTAATTCAGAACGGGTTATTGTTTCCTGTTCTCGGTGGAACAGAATAAGGCAATATAACACAAGGTCAATATGGCACGAGATGGTGCCTCCCGAAAGAATTTCTATAGAAAATTAGTCAGTATTTAGGTAAAATATTACGTGAAAAGAACTGAGAAAATTCCGCGTGGTCAGCCCATTGTCAAAGAACGAACCCACGACCGTCCACTCGGTCATTTGTGTCATGGTCTCTGTTTAACCGATGAAAGTACACCCAATATACTTTTCTTCGTATCTCTACTTTAAATTTTCGATAAAAATAAGTAAAAATATGGGAGAATAACTGTTTTCACGCTTATTAAGTTACTTAATTGTAAAATAATCTCGTTTTAATTATCATTAATTCGTGTTCATGCCATAGAAACAAATATTTTATAATTTCGAACCATCTTCCCAACGTTTTCGTGTTCGAAAGTTTATGGTTTCTAAAACTCGAGACACAATATAAGAATGTTGCTCGAAAACTACTCGTTGGAAAACTGCATACTTCAATTCGCGTTATACTGAGTTACATAAACACTTCAAATGACAGATGTGTTAAATTACGTAGTTTCACCTGATTAATATATAAAAGCTAGTTCTGCAGCGAAAATTCATGCTGAGATCTTTGAAGTTTCACACAAGTTATCTCTCCACAATACAATAAAGTATGAGTCCATTTAAATTTATTTTGGTTTCAGTATTTTTTGTTGATGTACTGAATATAGTTGCACAAAGAGGTAAAGATTTTTTGATATTTTTTTTAGTTTATTTAAAATATTTCATTATTAGTATGGAATTTGCTAGTGTTTTCAAAATTTACTACAGTAAAACTTGTCTGAACGGATCCTCTACGATACAGAAACCTGCCTAAATGGAAAGTAGGTTTTAGAAACGATTCGCATAGCAAATCGTAACGTTTCGAATTGTATCAATTGTATAAATTGGAATTTTTTTTGCAAAACAGTAGCAAAATACTAAATTATAACTTTGCTGTGTCTTTTGGGTTCCGATCTTGCCGATTTCTTAGTAAGAAGAGTTACACTTTATTTTTAAGATTATAATTTCGTTGTTACTGTGATGATGCATTACTGTTTCTCTCCATTTTTCTACTTGTGTAATAAGTATTAAACAGATAAACCTGTATATGAAGGAAACCTGCAAAAACGGAAACGTATGATCGGTTCCTTTTAAACAGGTTTTACTGTATAAATATAAATAGCTTATTAGTTTTAAGATAAACCCAGATAGAAAAAAGGTTGCTCAATTTAAATTATTTACCCCCGTGGCGGTTGCATTGTGTATATTTTTAGTGTTTACAACTTCCACAATTGCTATTTATTAGTTTGATCAGAGTCATGGATACACTGGCCTTTGCGCCGCCAATAGCTGTAATGCTACTATACTGGTTTAATAAATATTTCTGCCACTTCGAGCGCTTCGATCGCGTACAGTCGTAAGTTTGGCTGGAGCATAGGGAGAGTCAGCTGCAATGTTCCCTGTAATTTTTTTTTGTCGATGAGCGGAACACATACTTCTCTGAGCAAAAAAAATTTTTGCTGAGCAGATTCTGAGCAAAAACTTTTTCTGATCTTATATACTGTATAAAATAATCCATATAAACTATGCTATAAACAAAAAATTGTAGGATTACTTACCGAGTGTGCACCGTTTGACGACGCCATTGCTTAAGCTTGTTTTCGTTGTGGAGTGGCGCATCGAATGGCGGGTGCTTGTTTCCTGATAAATTATTTTTCTGCGAAAAATTTGCTAAACTTTGGAGACATCATTAATATAAATATAATTTTTATGGACGTTAAATAATAAATGGTTTTTAGTAGATCCGCTGCTCGTTTAAACTCAACGGTTTGTGCAATATCCGCTATTGGTCTAGATTCGATTAATCCTGTCGCGACACGAGTCAGCGATGACGTTTTACCGAATTATACGAGCTTTTTTAGCATGTTTGTACGAATACTGTCGCAACTTTTTCGCCGTGATATACGATTCCGAATTATAGGAACCCGTGTTATAGGGGGTCGACTGTATAAAGTAGAGGTTAAAATTAATTTTAAAACATACTTTTATACAAAATATTATTTCTTGTCAATGATTTAGTGTATTTAATTGAAATATACGTAGCAATAATCATGTTGCAGACAGAGTGAGAAATAAGTAAACAACAATTCAAATCGGTGTGCATGCTCGCCTGTGCGGCACATAAATTCTCGTGCGCGGCAACAATTTAAGCAGTGCGCAGCCGCGCAGCTTAGAGGAAACATTGGTCAGTTGTAAACATTCGAAATTCTTTTAATATATAAAATTTTCTCGTTTTTAACTCATATATTATTTTGCTTTTTTTAAAGGACTGCTTATAAATACTATTTTAACCTGATACTCTCTCCTTTTTTCTAACAATTCCATCAAACATGTCCTTGTGTGGGCATGAAGTTTATACCCTTAAATGATTTTATAAAAAAGTTTTTTTTTCTTTTTTTATTTTTAGTGTGGATCCAGCCCACTTCTGGAACACCACAATGTGTTAAGGTAGGATAGGTTTAAAGTGTTACAAAAGAAGAAATTTAGGATTTATAGGGGCTTTGGAGTTTATCATAGTTAAGCCCATATTTTTTCATTTTTTTTTAATATTAGGTAAATTATTGTAATTTGCAGTGAGAAAAGAGCTATGATATATGTTACTGTATTCACAAATTTATATTGTGTTTATTAATTTAATGAGAAATAGAGAGATAAAAGTTAAGCCAGTAAAAGTTAGAACAGGTTAGAGAGGGGGATTAAAAGTCAGTAGTTTTAGTTCTTGGATTTTAAATATAGACTGTTAAAGGATAAAGAGGAAATTCCAACTATTGATATTTAAACAACATATTCAACATATTTACAGGTACATAATTTAGATATGATTAGAGTATGATGAGTTAGGGGTTGACAAATAAAATAGGTAAATGTAAAATGGCAAGAGTTCAAACAGTATTATTAGATATTGACAGTGATAATGATTAGTGATGACATGGTGGCTAAAAGAAAGACATGTTAGTGATATTTTAAACCTATATAAATAAAGGACGAGTGTAGTAGACCACCAACAAATCTTCATTCATGTTCTACATATGGCAAAGTAAGGGGCAAACCAGCTTTGACCTCAAGGCACATAAAACAAAAATTAGAGTTTAGCACAGGAAAGGATCGTAGGTTATCTTCAGCGATGAAAAGACGTTTAACCTGTATAGATCGGATGGATATTAACGATATTGGAGAGACACCAGGGAAGAAGCGGGGACGTACTCGAAGCGGCAGCTTGGTGGAGGATCCATAATGATTTGGGCTGCAATTTAATGGGGCGAAAAATCTGACATCGTGATTGTTGATAGTCGTATGGAGACTACCAGCAGATGCTTCAAGAATCTCTTCTCTTATTTGCGGATAAACTGTGGGGAGATGGTTGGATATTTCAACAAAATAACGCACCCGTTCACCCGGCTAACAGCACCCAAAAATGGTCCGCAGACTACAATGTTGACGTTATTGCGTGGCAATCGAGAAGTGTCGATCTTGATTCCATTAAAAACGTCTGGTCACATCTCTCCAGAATGGTATATAATGGTGTCATAAAACTGCTGGCCACCATTATATATAGTATATAAATACACATAGCATATAAATCGGAGGTTCAAAAGCTCATTTGCTTAATGCAAGATAGAATTCTTCAGTGTATTTTAAAGAAAGGCGATAAAACTATGTATTGAATACAAATGTTTTAAATAAAATTAATTAGAGAAATTGTATGAAAAAATTTAGACTTATAAATGAAAAATATAGAGACAAAATTATGTCTATTTTTATATTATTATATGAATAAATAATTAATTTTTGTGTGATGTTTTATTACGTTACGATAAATTAAAGTTTTTATAGTGAAACGAATTTGTGTTATGAAGGCTGCCTGCTGGCCGCCAAACAACTGGTGGTCTTAAAATTTTGTCAGGTAGTTTATGTACAAAAATATTATCTAGTATATAAATGAGTACATTTTATAAATTTTATTTTCATTTTTAGCTTGTCCTAAACTAAATGAAGAACTGAAATCTTGTGGAGCTTGCGATGGAACGTGCGATATTCCAAATCCTATATGCTCCGATTTATGCAGACCAGCTTCGTGTGGATGCATCAACGGTACTGTTAGAAATAAATATAACAAATGTATCCCAGTAAAAGAATGTTGTCCTGAACCGAATGAAGAACTGAAACTTTGTGGAGCTTGCGATGGAACGTGCAATATTACAAATCCTTTTTGCCCTGAAGACTGCGGACCAGCTTCGTGTGGATGCATCGAGGGAACTGTCAGAAACGATTATAATATATGTATCCCAGTAGAAGAATGTTGTCCTGAACCGAATGAAGAACTGAAATTTTGTGGAGCTTGCGATGGAACGTGCGATATTCCAAATCCTGTATGCTCCGATTTATGCAGACCAGCTTCGTGTGGATGCATCAACGGTACTGTTAGAAATAAATATAATAAATGTATCCCAGTAGAATTGTGTTGTCTTAAACCGAATGAAGAACTGATACCTTGTGGAGCTTGCGATGGAACGTGTAATACTCCAAATCCTTTTTGCACCCTTGAATGCGGACCAGATTCGTGTGGATGCATCGAGGGAACTGTCAGAAACGATTATAATATATGTATCCCAGTAGAAGAATGTTGTCCTGAACCGAATGAAGAACTGAAATTTTGTGGAGCTTGCGATGGAACTTGCGATATTCCAAATCCTGTATGCTCCGATTTATGCAGACCAGCTTCGTGTGGATGCATCAACGGTACTGTTAGAAATAAATATAATAAATGTATCCCAGTAGAATTGTGTTGTCTTAAACCGAATGAAGAACTGATACCTTGTGGAGCTTGCGATGGAACGTGTAATACTCCAAATCCTTTTTGCACCCTTGAATGCGGACCAGATTCGTGTGGATGCATCGAGGGAACTGTCAGAAACGATTATAATATATGTATCCCAGTAGAAGAATGTTGTCCTGAACAGAATGAAGAACTAAAACCTTGTGGAGCTTGCGATAGAATATGCAGTATTTTATATCCTATATGCCCTGAAGACTGCGGACCAGCTTCGTGTGGATGCATCGAAGGAACTGTCAGAAACGATTATAATATATGTATACCAGTAGAAGAATGTTGTCCTGAACCGAATGAAGAACTGAAATTTTGTGGAGCTTGCGATGGAACGTGCAGTAATCCAAATCCTATATGCCCCTTTTTTTGCATATCATCTTCGTGTGGATGCATCAGCGGTACTGTTAGAAATAAATATAACAAATGTATCCCAGTAGAAGAATGTTGTCCTGAACCGAATGAAGAACTAAAACCTTGTGGAGCTTGCGATGGAACGTGCGATGTTCCAAATCCTATATGCACTGAAGAATGCGGACCAGCTTCGTGTGGATGCGTTAACGGTACTGTCAGAAATAAATGTAACAAATGTATCCCGTTAACAGATTGTTGTTATTAATATGAAGTTTTGAATTCTATGTTTAATTCGGGTTATACAATGTATTGTCTAGAACATTTTGCTTGTAATATCGGGTGGGGTAAGAATCGCGGTAAATACATAGTATTGTCGAGTATTGTATTAATTCAAATTCTCAATATATCGAACTGCTAAAGATATGTAAAGAGAACCATCAAGAGGGCTGTTTTTTAAAGAAATAATATTATATACCGGTACGGTTCATTTCTTTGTAATCTAGCTAAGATAATTAAATATTAACTATTGTTCTTATAAGTGTTGGTTGTATTTGATAATTGACATAAATTTCGAAAATATGTTAATACTTCAATTCAAAACATAAAGATTCGAATATTATCGTTGCTTAAATGTAATAAAACAACGTTAAATACGAGATTTTTCGTGTTCGCAAAGCATATTGTAAGTTACGATATTGTAAAAATTCTCGTAAACACAATGTATCTAATAGTGGCATGTCTAGATTTTGAGAATATAGATGCTGCTCAAGGCAGATTCAAGGGGGACGAAGGCAGGTGTCACCTGTCGTATTTTGGAGAAAGTTACTCAGTTAACCTACGATTACTTAAATTAGATAAGATTAGGTCATTCATGCTTTACAAAGACCTTAGCGATGTAAGCGACGCTGGTCAATGTAGTCACTATTCTGAAGGTGTAAAACGTAATGGCAATTGTAGTTAAGTTCTCACAATATCATATCATCAAGACAATTTTATGTGGAATAAGAAACAATTTAAAACAACTATTATTACCTTGATAAATGTAGCAATATAATCGGGCTTGGAGGCATACATGCACCGTATTGTAGATGTCCTGTAAGAGATTTGCTTACAGATGTTACAATTGCCGCTTCAGATCGCTTACACTCGTAGATGGCCGTGGCCTTACGTGTTTTGATGGACCCGTCTAGACATGTAGCGTCCCATTCCTCGCCATCAGGCCGCCCCGTTGTGGGCCTTGCCGAACCTAACACGGGCCATCTTATAGCCCACAGGGCAGAAAGAATTTTTAAAAGTACTCGCATAAAACAATTTATGAAAACAATAGAAAATATTACAGATTGTTTCAAATACTTCTACAAAAATATTTTTAAATTTTCAGAGATGAATTAAATTGGATTGATAGATAATGCGACACAATATAAGGGTAATCTGCCGAAGGGGTGCCTTCCGGGAGAACTTTCTATGGGAAATTGGGCCTTATTTAGGTGTTTCACACGTGAAAAAACTCCGAAAAATTCCGCGTGACCAGCCCGCTGGTCAAGCACTAACTGCCATTTTGTCAGAGTGAGTATGAAAGATTAACTTACCGATAAGTTTCCTTCTGATAAGATAACAAAGAAAAGAATGAAGACGATGATTTTTTTGTGACCATCGAGTGCCACCAAACCACCGAAAAAGAATTCATAGATGAAATCAAACAACACAGACAGGATGCAATACGCACTGACTCAAAATCAAAGCAACCAAGTCTGCCTCCTGCCAAATTACTTAGTAATTATTTAGACTTATATCCCGATAAGAGGTCCTGTTGTTTGTTTGGTATTCGAAATTGAAGCAAGCAATCAAAGAAAGTTACAATAAAAATTATCAGAAGAAGAGAAAAAATTACGCTTTCCTTCTGTGAGGCATTAGACAAATAAAGGACCTGAGGCCCTAATCCGTAGTCGCGTAAAACGAGGCCTTAAATCTCGTAAAGCAAGCGAGCTTGAAAATAATAGAGGGAGTTTTAATTAATGTCTCTTTGCAAGGAATCAGATGAAGGCGGTCGACGCCATATTGGAAATCCTAAAAGTTGTAACTTTGTATCTATTTTTATAGTCTTATTACTGGGTTTTCTTCACGTTTATAACACTTAAATAGTGGCCAGTTTCTCATAGAACATCCTCCCGGGAGGCATCCTCTTCGGCAGATCGCCCACGTACCTCTTTGATGTAAACAAATAAACCAAACATTACAGAAAGAATGAGCAGTAATGCTTACAACACGTGACTTATCTTTACTTTTCACGTGAGCTGTAGTGTACAATTGATATTATTTTAGTTAAGGGGATGATAGAAGTTGTTCGGATTACAGGGGTTCGGATGACCAGGGATTCTGATTAGCGCGCCATACTGTAAGTGTACTCGAGTTGTCTAAATTTAGCATTTTTACGCCAAATTAACGTAGATGTAAACACAACTATGACAAGTCGTGTGCCTAATGTTATGATATTTAAGGCCAACCACTTAAATTATTTTATTTCGTATTAAAATTTTAATTTTTTAAAAAATGTTTATAAGGGATTTTCGAAAATATTTTACTGAGAAATCCGGAATTTCGAAAGAAATCGAATGTGTTCAGAAAAAAATTTGGGGATTTCCTCTACAGTAGTGTTATGAAGAACATACTCCGACCTTTAGGGCTCATAACAGGCTGATTTTTTTCCTTCAACTTTTAATAATTAGTTTACGTTTATTACATAATAATAATAAAAATAATAAAGGCAAACTGAATATTTATACACAGACATAACCAAATAGCAAGACAAAATGTGTTACAATACACCACCTATACAACACCCACGAAATACAGAACACGTAAAGAATGGATGAGATAGATAATAGAGAGGTTGCGGCCGACGTTTTCAACGCGAAAACGTGTACGTCGGACGTTCAGCGCCGCTTTCCTGTAAGCCTAGAAGTTTGAAAATGGCGTTTGGAACGTCGAGCATGATTCCACTGACATTCCAAACTCCATTGTCAAACGTCTAGGCTTACAGGAAAGCGGCGCTGATCGTCCGACGTACACGTTTTCGCGTTGAAAACGTCGGCCGCAACCTCTCTATTGTGTCACTAGTCCTTTCTTGTCTGTAGAGCCATCTGCTGTGAGATTTTATTTAAAAAATTCGTTTATTATTGTTGTAAAATGTAAATACAGTAAGCTTCCATTTAAAACAGGTAAACAGTAATCTTCTGTCAACACGAATGATTAATTAATTATTCGTTGACAGAAGATTTGTCAATGAAGAATTGACGTGTAACATAGATCACGGAATTATCTATTAATATAAATACGTAATATAGGCTATACTTTTTTATTACGGTAAACACGAGTAAAATAAACAATATTTCGAAACAGTGACGTAAAAAGTAACCACAGAGGCGTGTGTTATTGCAGTAACTCGTCATTCTTTGCTATGGTTATAGTAATCATGTGTATTGTTATCACTCGTTTAATTAACTCCAATTTAGGTGCTAGGATGCATTCGGAAAGGCACTATCCTTCGTTACGTTACGTGTAATTGTTCATACGACACATTAACTATTATGCCTAGTCAATCGTGTCAGCATTTCTATACACCCTTTTCCTGTGACTGTATAAAATGGGATGCTTCATCTTCTACTTCATTAATTATGTTTTAATCTTAAAACATACCGGCGCTCACACGCAATTCTGGTAGTCTAATTTGCATAACGTCGCGTGTACTGTGAAATTTTACCGTTTGTTACTGCGACGAGTCCTCTCGTTTCTTAAGTTGCCTCTTCGAACTTGCCATTTCTGAATTAAATTTGTCATCTGTGATTACGTCTTTCAAAAATTTAAAACTTTAAAACACTTCCGTAATTATGTAAGGAATAATGTTTATTTGGAAAATCTTTCCGCAAAATTCTGCAATGGAATGTAAATTATTACAAAAAGACATAGAATATATTTTTGAAAGGAGCACATTTGAATCTAAGCCAATTTATTTACGTCCTTGATATCAATAAACATAATTTTCTAATGCCTAGAAGGAAAACCTGTTTTCGATCCTCTCTACAATGCGAGAAAGTTACGCATGTTACTTCAGTTGACTAAGTATAATGGAGTCGAAGAAGAATGTTGCGATCATAGGAGCGGGAGTCAGCGGTTTGCTTTCCATGAAAACCTGCAAAGAAGGATTTCGTGTAACCTGTTACGAAATCACCAACGATATCGGAGGATTATGGAAGTATCGTGAAGAAAACGTCCCCGGAGTAGCATCCGTTTGCAAGAGGACCGTCATGAACACCAGCAGAGAGATGAGTGCCTTCAGCGATTTTCCTCCTCCTAAAGATTTTCCCATTTTTATGCCTCACCAAATAGTTTACGATTACATAACGTCGTATGCAGATAAACATTCTTTAAGAGATCACGTTCGCTTTCGCAGGAAAGTGACTCTCGTACAAGAAGCGGAAGACTTCGAATACAAAGGAAAATGGAAAGTCACCGCCATAGATCTTGAAACTTCCAACAAAGAAGTGGACACGTATGACGCTGTGATGATTTGCACCGGATGCAACAGCAATCCCTTCATTCCGTCTCTGCCGGGACTCGAAGAATTTAAAGGCAATGTATTTCATTCTTGGCACTACAAGGAACCATCCAAGTTCTCAAATAGGAGAGTTTTAGTTGTAGGAACGGGCAATTCAGGTTCTGACGTGGCAGTGGATTTGTGTGGAGTGGCAAAGACGGTAAGTAGCAATATATAGTTAATTTCTAGATATTTCTTGATATTTTTCTGGAAGAAGAGAGGTTTAGAATAGGGCAATGACACTTGGATGATCTGCGAAAGGAACGATGCTTTCCGGGAGGACTTTCTATGAAAAACTGGCCCCTGCTTAGATATTACATAAGCTTAAGAAAGTCGGAAAATTCCACGTGGCCAGCCCATTGGTCAGGTGTGAACCCATTTTATCCTCTAGGCTGGTTATGTTATTCATCCCTTTCACCTTCGTATTCCTAAAAAATTAAATTTTCTAGATATATTCATTTTAAAATGATAAATTGGCATTGATTTTATGATATTTTGATATTACAGATTATTATGAGTTCGAATAACGGATTATGGGTTTATGGAAGAAACAGCCCATCAGGAGAACCGTGGGATGTATACTTCACTTCTCGTTTGAATCTTTGGCTTTTCGAACGCCTGCCCAAATTTATAACAAACAAATGGATGAAAAATAAATTTAAGAAATATTTCAATACTTCTTATTTCAATATTGTGCCGAAAAAAGATGTTTTTCGTTGCATTCCTACCATAAACGATTGTATACTATTTCTTCTCCTAAACGGAAACATAAGGATCAGAGGCAAGATTAAGAAATTTACAGCAGAAGGCGTTCTGTTCGAAGGAGACCAAGACGTCACACTTATCGACGACGTCATTTTCGCTACAGGGTACAGCTTAGATCTCCCTTTCTTGCAGAAGAAAACTTATTCTGAAGATTTATACAATATCATTATTCCTCCAGATTTGAAACATCCAACTCTGGCATTTATAGGTTTCATAGAAATTCCAAGAGCTCTAGCCTTAATTATCGAGATGCAAGCCATGTGGTTCGTGCAGTTATTAAAAGGAAAGATACAATTACCCCCTCGAGAAAAAATGAGGAAAAGAATATCGAATTTTAAGAAGGCCAGAAAAGCAAGATATGGAGAAGATTCGCACACCCATTTAATCATGGAAACTTATGGAGACGAATTAGCTTCGGAAATAGGAATAAAGCCTAATTTACTTTCTATGCTGTTTCACGATCCGGCATTATTCTTCTCGTGTCTGAAAGGTCCCCTTCTACCCTATCAGTACAGATTACGAGGGCCATACGCTTGGATGGGTGCTCGAGATGCCATTGTTACTGATAAAAAACGGTTATACAACGTGAAGTAAAGCTTTTTTTATGCAATATCTACTCTATGCAATTCTGCGTTTCCCAATAGCAAAACGTGGTGTATAAATTTGGGGAATGTAGGAGTATACCTGATATTCCTAGAATAAATAATAATAATGAAATATGAAAAAATATACTGTATTTGTAAGTAATAAAAACTTTGGATTTGAATTGAATAAAAGTTTTCAGCTTGCTGTTTTATTATATAGTAAATTCAAATTTAAACTGACCAATAGACGAGCATATGATACGTAACAGACAACCGGGGTCTTCGCCGGCTTGTAGAGCGAGATCGAGTGGATCTCTAGTCTCTAGCTGAATTTTTCATTTTGTAAATAAACTTTTCCAACTGACAGTTTGTAGAGGGGTAAAGGAAGTTTACATTGTTTATTTACAACCACATCACCAGCGAAATCGCGACCCCTGACGTCACGAGATCGTCAAAGGAAAGTAATCACGTGACGACACAAAGCTCACCTAACGTCACCTCTAGTTTGCATTGTGTTTAAGGTTTCTCCCGGTCCGAAGAAATGTCCCCAGCACTTCCTCTCTCGACTACCCTGTAGACAACCGAAATATCTTAATTGGTTCATTTAAATTCGAACGCAATTTACGTTTACAAACGAAAATTACATTTGTCAAGGTTAACATTTTCTTGTTTTGGTATTTCGTGCACGTGGAGGAATCTTATTAACGTGTTGTCATACACAAATCAAATTTCTTCTCCACGTAATACGTCATGTAAGCGTTTGTTTTCATCCACTGTAAATGGGTCAAGCTCGTGTCTAGTGTCTATCTTACTTGTTACATAAATCAATCACATTGATTATTACAAAGAAACCCGTATTCTAGCATACAAAGGGAGAGAGATGATATTATCTCTAGTAAAGCATTAAAAAAATTGTGACGCAAAACAAGGAAAATCCGTTAAGAGCAGAGACTTTTGTACAGGCAGGGGCGCCGCTAGCTGTTTGAACGCTTGTGTGCAATACCGATAATGCCGCCCCCTGTTTAACTACGACTACCTACGCTGAGCTTGCCAGAAAGGTTCTTTAGTGTTGTCTCATAAGGTGTGAAAAAAATAAATACTTTACAATTATGCTAGTTTTACCAAAAAATCTTCAATCACAAAATTTTCGGCATACTTATGGTCTTCCCCTTTAATTAAGAAAAATATAAATTTCCTGTCGCAGTTCAAATGGAAGAGACAAAACATTACCTCGAGAGAGCCATCGCTCTTTCGTGGTAATGTTTTGTACCTTCTCGAAGTACTGTAGTACAACAAAGACGTGTGCTCGGATCCCACATCTTCACATAGTTTTTTTTTGAAAAGTCTTGCCTTCAACGGCCGTTTTATAAAGTTTACTACATGTACTACGTATTCTGGTTCAACGCAGGACTCAGATTTTTGATGCGAGTTCTTTCCTGTGAATAACGCAATGGGTTCACAGTGCATCGGGGTTTTTGCTTCGAAAAAGTACTTGCAATCCTCCGTAACATCCGGACATAGGACGAGCACCATCAGTAAAGATACCAATGCATTTGGTCCACTCCAAATTATTTTCGGAAATAAAAATATCGAGGATCTCGAACAAGTCGTGAGCCTTAGTACCAGCAGTGATACTTTTACAGAAGAGAAAGTCTTCTATGTTATTATTATCTATAAACCGTACATAGCAAATCAAGTGAGCATCATTATTATCTGTGTCTTCTTCCAGTTGCAACCTAAAATTCCTTCCTTGTATTTTTTCAATAACTGATTATTGCGGGTCCTTCGCTATGTGCTGTATTCTGCGACTGATAGTGTTATTGGACAAAAGTACTTTTATCTGCATCAGGTCTGCTAGATGTTGCATCTTATCATATTGAATTGAAAGTGGAAGTAAAATCATGAAAATTTTATAATATTTCGCGGTTCCCCTGTGAGGAAACCGCTACGTTAGTATATTATATATGTATTTTTGTATCACTAGATAGTGCTATATTAAAATAATTGTAAATAAACTCGTTTGTGACGAATAATTATTAAAGAAAACTACTGTTTTCTAGATTATATCACATAACTGTAGCTTTTATGGGTATTATACATGTACAAATTTTGAATTTTGATAGTATTTTTCGTTAAAACAATACAGCCATTTGCTATAAATAAACACTTTCATCACAACTACGTTTAAATAAAAGTATAAAAGCCATCTTTTGAGGAAATAGGTAAATGGTGTAATAGTGGATCTTTTATTCATATGTACAGTACAAAATAGTATTATCAAAGACATGTTTCTGCCATGAATAATTTAATAAAACATACCATTATGGATATACTGAGACCCTGAACAATTCATAGTTGCACATATATTCTTTGCTAAAGTAACGAGTTAGAATTAGTTGTACGAATACATACCATATTCCTAAATTTACAAAGTGATATTTTTTTCAAAAATTGCTTAAATAAGTCAGAAATAAGTTGAACAATTATTTAGGGCGCTACTTCGAACTCTAACAGGTCAAGACAAAATATATCCACTACTCCCTTTGTCTTATCGGGTACTCGAAGTATTACTTTCATATCGTAGCATCCCTGAAATAGTTATAAAAAAACATTAAGAATTGTTTTAAAAACACATAAATTTTAATATAGATTTTAAGATCTGTTGACCTCGGGAAGCATGGGAGGTATTAAAAAAAAAGTGTATTTCTCTCTAGGTCCTATTATTCGTCCACCTGTAGCCATCTTAAACGGATCCGTTTCTTCACACGGGCAATTTTCATCTGGTATCTTATTGCACGGAGACTTGAAAAGTGTCAGCATGTCAAAATCACTAAAACAAACAAAAATCTATTTATTAATTAGCAAATTAGTTGCGAATTTATAGCATTTATAAGTAATTCAATTGCCACTCCTTTACTTAAAACT
The DNA here is from genome assembly GCF_000671375.1 of Centruroides sculpturatus. Lineage (NCBI taxonomy): Eukaryota > Metazoa > Arthropoda > Arachnida > Scorpiones > Buthidae > Centruroides > Centruroides sculpturatus. Next base: position 1,044,298 of record NW_019384440.1, read on the forward strand.
GGCATATGGACAATTAAAGTATTTATAAAACTCAGATTTATGGTTTAGTCGAGTGAAAATAATTACATACGAAACAATCCGAACATTTTCAACTCATTTTTAAAATAAAACAATTACCTGATTCAACCAATCTTATTAATACAGTAATTTGAGCAATTCGTTCTTTTAGAAAACATAAGTAGTTATTTGCACATTGTATCGTACACCAGATTACAGTTTTAATTGTATTGCTATTTTGTTTCGTCTCTTTCCGTCCAGTAGATACTGAGAGTGCACAGATATGAGGGTCGTAAAAGCGCGTCGAAATTGCGACTAATTACGAAACTCCTAAGTCGGAGAGTTTTGAAGATAGAATCGAGAAGAGGGTGTTAATGACAGAACCCAGATGGGACGGAACTTTCTTACGTAGTGTAAGACAAACGCGACGCGATGATAAACAGCAGGGGGGAATGTCGACAGAGAGAGAGATGCTCGTGAACAAGTGTCGGGTCGAAACAATCAAGAAAAGAAGGGATTTAATGACAAAAGGGACATCTGTTAAGCCCGAACGCGTTAGGGGGTAAATAGCCACAAGAACATCTGGTGGACCGTTTAAGTTCAAAGATGTCAGAGAGAAGGGCCATAACGGAGTAAAATACGAGCGCGAACTGTAAAAGCCCCGTCATCGCCTCTCCGACTTTTTCCCGACCCGGATCGGTCTCGAGTTTCGCCTAGAAACAAAAGAATGACCAATCGGGGTAAGGGAGAGGGTGAACGGGACGAATGAAAAGGGTGAGATTCGGGGAAAATCTTATAAAACCCCCGAATCTCAAGGACAAACGGCAGATTCTCTCCAAGACGAGTGTGAAGAAACTTGCAACGTCATCCGTCCACGACCGTCCAAACTCCGCCGCATACCCAGCAGAAGGAAGTGAGGACCTAATCATCGGACATCGCCCGTCAACCACCGGACCCTTCAACGAGCAAGCCCCGGGGCACCCACAAGTGTAACATCGAATGTCCAGCAATACTTGTTCTTGTTATTCCTATTATGTAAGTTAACTTTATGTCAAAAATAAACGGTTTCGTGTAAGACACTTGTCATCTTTGTCTCTTAACGCCACCACCCATATACGGTTTGACACTAGATTTTCCTGACGCGCAATTAACGTATTGCCCCTAAAAGTCGACAACCTTACACAGACATTTTACTCATGTCCGTGGGATGGCTTTATGGCTAAGCGGTTAGGGTGCAGCCAATCTCTATGAGAGATCCGGAATCGAATCCAGACGAATCGAGAAACCAGGAGTTTTGGGGAAGACTCACCTAGATATATCGAGCCACATCTCTCTCTCTCTTCACCCTGCTGCCTCAATATAGGCCTAGCTCAACTCATAACGAATGTTCTAAAAAAGCCCTCTTAGTGCTGGAAGGACGGAAAAGTTAAGAAAAACACATCTGCTGTTAATTATTCGGAAATGTATTGAAAAAAACTGGAATTTTCATGTTTTTTTTTTAAACTCATTCCTATTACTTCAAGAGAAGTTGGTACTCTTTTCTGCTATAATTTTCAACTTTTTTTTCTTCTACAGGTACTAAGAAGGACAATAGGCCCACATCTGAGATAGAGCACCCAAGAAAAAATCACTGGGGTTTTCGACTATCGAAATTCCATTTCTGATTATCTAGAGCGGTAGGCTGGCCCCTTAAAAAACCGCATCGTCCGTGTTGCTATTTTTAATATATCACAATGGATTCTCAGAATTTTGGCCGATCCAATTATATTTTATCTTCTGTATAATATAATACAGCATAAGCGATATTATATTATTATATATATAATCAACGATCGTTAAACTATTGATATGTACTTACAAACTCTTATCTTCTGACGTCAGTTCTTTGCCACATTGTGGGAATACAATACTCATCATTGCCGTACACGGAATATCTTTCGTTACAATAATATCCAATGTCACTGAAAGATTTTCGTTTTTTATCCATGGCATTGGCTCAAACTTTAGATTCTCCACTTCTATTCTTTGATCCGTCATGTCTAAAATAAAAAAATATATAATAATAATAATAATAATAATAACGGTGTACTTTATACTTTAAGATGAAACTTTACAGTAGTTTTTGAACCATAAATAATGCTGGAACTATATCTACTCACCACAGTATTGCTGAGTCAAGCATTTTATTGCCGGCAGGAAGAATAGGAGGGTAAATATCACTAAAGTCATTTTTTTCTTAGTGCACTTAATCAATACATAAACACACACACACACAATATATATATATATATTATAAGTGATAAATGAAACTAATTTTTATTGGTGAATAGTTAAAGGGGCGTGGAATAGTTTAGTGTAACAAAGAGCAGGTGTTATATTTCATTCTAAAGAAAAAAACAGGAAAAACTACAGACTATTTACTTAAATTCTAATAAATGTCAGAAATAAATTATATTTAAAGTAGTGTTAATATTAAATATAAGGTAATGTAATAAATTGTAACAATAACTGATAGTTTATATTTTCATATTATTATTATTATTTCTTTTTTGAATTTTATTCTTACAGCGTATAAATAAATGAATAATAACCATATAATTGATGCTAATAAATGAATAATAACGCGATAAAAACTGCTTTTTAGAAGCTGATTATAAGGTCAAGAAACAATGAAAATGTTAAAACAATTTTAGGCCATTTCATTTTATTTTACAGAAGAAGAATAAAAATTCCTGCAACGATTTGTGTTACTTTACCAACACCATTTAAAATTACGTGTGGTACCATATTTTATTTTAAAACTTTTTATATTATAAATTATTATAAAATGGCAAAAGGCTTAACATTGAGGGTAGGATTAAGTTTTATAAAAAGTTGTAAATGCTAAAAATCAGTAAAATCGTCATTAAGTCCGACCCTATTTAAGATATGAAACATAACCCCATCTATCTCCCCACCCCTTCGATTGTTAACTACCAAAATTTATTAGCATCAATCCCTCTAATACACAAACCTTCTTGCAAAATTTCAGAAATTTTCGACAAAAAGCACGCTTCAAACAGGGTGAAGAAAATTGTGCCATTCCATACATACACACGCTAACATCCGTACATAGAGAGAAAAATCCCGAGTATTTTTGCATTTATTGACATTTCAAGATCCCCCGAGTCCAAAAATGAGAATCTTTTGGGGGTATTTTCTTATCAATCGCTATACTTTCCCTCATTTACCAGCTGGGAAATCAAAAATGGTACTGTGAAGTATCCATATGGGCAGAAAGTATATGACTAATCATCCCTATTCTCTCTATCCATAACAGTTTTTCTCATGTAATTAAAGCAATAATTTATGCTTTAAATTATGTTATATATTTTAATACACTATGTTTTGTCTGGACCCCATTTCCTTGAAGGTACTGTACTTCTTAAATCCTATATCACCCTGAATAAAGCTGACCAACCTACTGTATTTTCTTTTTTAAATTTAATAATAGATTTATTAGTTATATCTAAAAACATGCAATAGATTTTTGTAAAAATTTAACTTTATAAGGGTTAACTTTTGTAAAGGTAGAAAGTAAATACAGGTGTGTCGCGCAGTTGCTGTACGTGATGAGATTCAACAAATAAAACAAATAACGTAAAATGTTTTGTAGCAGAGAAAAATTTTTAAATTTGTTATAATAAAAGTTTGCGTAGAGTTTCTTTTATGAATTAATAAATTATTATGTATCGAGAATCTTGCCACAACCTGGATGCTTAGTTTTGAGTTAAGTGAGTAACAACACTTGTCTTACGTATCACCGAGTCGTTCAGTGTATAGACTCAATGTACCACGTGATATTCTCAACACGTTCGTGTTGTTACTCACGTAACTCGAGACTAGACACGTGGACCTCGAGTCTTCTACACTACTCGATGTAATTCCAATTTATAGTTAGAAAATTCAGAAAAATGGCAAAAAAAAGAACGCCTTGGGGTGTAAAATTGTGACAGAATAAACAGATGAGTTTTCTGGTAAAGCAGCTTTAATACAACTGGATAAGCAGTTAATAACATAAACTGTTTCATTTAAAACGGACTATTATCATTGGTTGGCTTATCCGGGTACAGTATATTAATTAAAATCGCTTACTAGGCAATTCGTCTAATGTCTTCATAGAGGGCAATTTTACTTTCCCCGGCTTCTATACAACACACGGAAAGTATGGCGGTCAGTTAAAAAGTGACCCACTTTCCAAGATTTTCACATTTTTGGACTTGGGGACTCGAAACGTCGAGAAATGAAAAAAATTGATGGATTTTTTTTCTGTATGTATGGAGTGCACTATTTTTCACTTATTTTCAAGCTTAATAACTCCTGTGCCTTTTGTCAGAAATTTTTGAAATTTTTCTGGGGAGGTTGCGTATTAAGGGAATATGTTTCTGGAAATTTTCAGGTAAATCGGACCATACATCGCTGGATTTGTTTCCATTGTATGGTGAAAGCGTGTACTGACTTCTAGTATAAAGTAAGCCACGTTGAAGGGAGAGGCTAGCCTCACTGTGTCAGTTTTCCATTCGGCATGCGTGTGGAATCTGCATGAAAAACACGAGGCTATCGAAGATAAGCTTCCTGTTTTATATGCTCTATTTAGGGATTGCAATTGCTGGATCCCTCATCCAGCAATCCAGCTGGATCCAGCGCATTCTTCGACCTGCTGGATCCAGCATCAGGTGCTGGATCCAGCGCTGCGGATCCGCAAATACTTCAATTAAGTTTCTAAATAATGGCGCAAAAGTCTACGTTATCGGTGNTTAGCCACTGATTATTCGTCCTTACATTATTATAATATAATATATTAATACAAATTAATTGGTAGAATTACCTCTGCTATTATTTAACTTAAAGATTACATTATAATTATAATCTAACCAAACATTTAAAGTTAATTATATCTATCTCAAGTGTTAAACCGAACCAAAGTTAAGTTTACTACCTAAATGTGTAAGAAGGTTTACTGATTTACTTTATAGTGACCAGTCTAAATAATAAATTAATAAAACAATGATTAGGAGTTTTCTGTTTCTATTCGAAAAGCTCAGATAAAAATTTATTTCGTGATAAAGTTTAACATTTAGGAAGGGTAGCCTCAAAAGCTTCTTAGGCACTTTGCTACTTGTAATAAATAAGGGCAACACAACGGACGTCAAGGGAAATCTGCCATAAAAGATGTGGAGTACTCTCGGTAGTTATCTATGGAAAACTACTTTCTGTTTAAGTGTTAACCCACGGTTAAGCGCGCCACCTAGCTTTCGCGAAGTTGGGCGCGCAGGGAGTCAGCGAGAACCAGTTTCAAAAATCAATTTTGTAAAAGTCATAGTTTTTTTCGCGAATTTTTCACGTTAGATGTTTGTGGGAATGTGTTTTTGATGTATTAATTAACAAAACTACTAAAAATATATCGTTTTTTATTTATTTATAACGGAAGCAAAAAGATTTACGTTTTTATAAATTTTTAGGAAAAAATGGTCAACTTCAGAAGTGTGTTTTACAAACTGTAACCAAGTCTATTGCTATCTAAGCTCTGAATCGCTTTCCTGTATGTGTTTTTAACTGCCACAACCATTAAATTCTTTGTAACAAACTTCGGGCCAAAAATATTTTAGTACAGTATTTCCAAAAATACACCCTCTAAAATTCTACAGCAACTAGAGGTAAAAATGCAGATTATTGGCAGATAACATCGATATTTAACTTTTTTTACAATGTAATTGGTTAATTTATTTGTCTGTTATTAGATCCACTTGTAAAAACAATTGTTGGAAAAATTCTCGCAAAATGCCAAGCCCCCACAGGCTACCACTTCGAAGTATGTAAACAAGCGCTATAAAATCGCGTGTTTTAATCGTTTTTTTAAACTTCTAATTTGCTAACGAAAAGTTGTTTGACAGTATTTAGACGAATAAACATGTTTTCAAAACCAGTTAGCAATAAATATTCCCGAGAAACTTCACCTTTCAAACTTGCAACGCTAAGTCTATGGAAGACCTTTTTGCCGTTATTCGAAATAGAAAGCCACTTTCAACCACTTTCAGCCTCATACCTCCCGCACCCTTATAGCTATCGAGACGCGACCACCCCTACGCACGAATGGAGACTTGGAGCTACCACCACATATAAACACCATTCACGTGCGATGTGTATATATATATACAGATATGTAAAGAATAATAGATTTTTTTGCAAAAGTTAACTTTTTAGAGAGGAGAGTAAATACACCTGCCGAGTTTTCGCTTTACGTGATGAGACTTTCATCAGGTAAAATAAATAAGATATTTTACCTTATTATAATAATTTATTTCTATTATAATAATTAAGATACATTATCTTAATTAATATTACATCAGAGAGAATATAAATTTTGTCCGAGCGTAATCAGGACCGTCGAAAGGGGAAGTAGCTGAGGATTTTGGAGCCTGGGCATAGGAAGGGTCCTAAATAAACTAAACTTAAAAAATCTATAAGAGTGTGCATTTTATTGATAAAAAATATTTTACCTATTTTATTTGTTTATAAAAATTTCAAAAGGGCCCACTAAGGAACGAAAGAGGCCCGACACAAGCTTCGACCGGCTGGATGTAAATTGGAACATAATAAGCGGATACGTTGTCAGCTTTAATATAATTAGATAAGCAAGCTAATGACGTAAACTGATTCATTTAAGATGGACTTAGGTAAAACCCGTTTTGAACGGGTTTTACCTAATAAAGCGGAAACCTCACTAAACTGAAAAGTTCAAAATGTAGCGATTTTTTATGTTAAAAAGAACATGTTCAAAATTTAAACCTGACAAACCGGAAAAAATACTTCGTACCGCACTATTCCTGTTTACCAGGTTTTACTGTACACAATAGTTTGTTTATTCAGCTATAATAAAGGTGCTTCATTAGGTAACCCGCCCAATGTCTTCGTAAAGACTGATACTTTTAATTTTTAAATCATTAAAATAAGGAAAAAGGTTTCATCGGACAATTAAACTTTCGCTCTAAAAACTATTTTAACCTCTTAAGAATTTTTCTTCCACCAAAAGCCGATTTCTCCACTAAAAGAACATTGAAAAAAAGAGCAATTTTCATCGTACAATACACTGCCGTGCAGTGTATTGTACGTTGAAAATTGCTTTCGATATTCCTGAATATAGAATTACTTCCGGTGTACACAGTACATTCATGCAAAGTATCCGAATGTATAACGTACACACGTAAGTTATATTCATACATACTGTTAAAGTACTACTTGGGTTCCACAAACTTCCGTTTTTTTCTTTAACATTAATTATATATTGTTAATAAATAAAATAAAAAGAATGTTTATGGATAAATAATATAAACATTATTAAAGTTATAAAATTAAAATTAGTTTCTAATTGTTACTAACGAAGGTAGAATTTATTTCATGTACATTGTACTTATATAAACATATACACTAATGACTTAAATGTAATTCTTTATTCTGAACGAGAATCACTTACAGAATAGGCTTTAAAAATATGACTTATTTATACTTTATTTAGTGTACACAATAAATAAAATATTAGTCAAATATTAAATTTTCTTACTCACCAAGCCTCGAGATAACAATTATTTTTCAAAGCCAATGAAACGACACTTTATTTACAGTACCTTTCCCGTGTCTACTTTATTCCGTCTCCCTTCTATTCTGTGACTTCATTATCCTTCTTTTTCAGGCTGTTATGGCTGATTATTACTTAGTCTGTTAAAAGAACGTTTATATCATTTAAAAATGCAAATAAGAAAAGTTAAACTCACGATTAAGACATAAACACTACACAAAGAAAAGATTGTGAATTAATGTCCGGCATTTTTTGTTTCCAGTCAGCGGTATTAGCTACAGTCCACGTGTAAAACGAGTAACATAGCCTAAGTTTACGTTACGGAAGCGAAAGCATATATCATATACAGGCTGCTGCCTATAAGCACTATTGCCATTTATTATTATAAAATATTAAGATGATATTACTGTAAATTCATATAACTAAATGTCTAGGAAACACCACAAACAATGAAGTGTTGTATAAATGTTAAGCACGTGTCACAATATAATGCCACGTGTTTTCTTATTTTTATAGTTTATATTTCTAATTTAATTATTTTTAATTGTAGAATAGACAGTGATTGACTTTTCCAACAAATTCATTTAGCAAACACATTGAAGTATTATATAAGCAAACAAGCCTAGCAAAATTTATAAACTTATTTATATAAAAATACATTTATTATAAAATATTATATTTAAATTAGAAAAATAAAATAACAATACGTAAAAAATTGTTATTTAAATGCGCTTAAAATTTCAAAATTAAATATTAAATAGAAATTAATTTAAGATATCACGTATGTATAGCCATTAGGAATGTTGTTGGCTTGCAGCCGACACTGTCAATACATTGTGTGCAATTTCCTGTTCATCGTAGCAAAGTAAAAAACACGATTGTTCTTTCCTTACTCTTTCACGATAATCTAAATGTAACTTTGAAGTTAATATAGAAGTTATTCTGCAGATTAGAGAAAAACCTGGAAAGTTTCACTTTGATCAGGTGTAAACACACGACCAGTGAGTGCTTCATTTAATCCCCTCTCGAGCACTGGTGAGCACGATGGTGATGGAGAGTCTGTATATCCGGGATGGACCGGCCATTAAAAATTTTTGAGGTTTCTTGCCCGGATTCGATATCCAATCTCTAGAGGGGTACGTCTGACTTCTTTCCTGTCCTGGCCATAAGATCATCAAACATTAATTGAGGTTAATAAATCTGAGGTTAATAAATTAATAAATCAAACTGAGGTTAATAAATCTGAGGTTTATAAATTAATAAATCAAACTGAGGTTAATAAATCTTAGGTTAATAAATTAATAAATCAAACTGAGGTTAATAAATAAAGCTAAATAAATTGAAGGAATCTTGCCTTTTCAAAACTTTTTTACCATGATACAAACAATACCTTTTCAATTTTTCTAGCGTAAATACTATTTAGATCATTCCAAATACGTGAGCCGTTCACAGCCCGGAACACGTACTTGTAAAATCTAAGTGACTCGTAAAACATGGAATTCATATAACACGGAATTATCTACAGTATTATAGGAAATCTACTGTAATCGCTAATCACTTCTCTCTTTTTCAATAAAAATTTACTTTTTTATATTCATTAAATATTGACGAATTTATTTTTGAAGACTTCAATATGGCGGCAATAATGTTTATGTTTCTCTAATTTATTAATTAATTAATAATATGAGAAGAAAATCGAGTTTTGAACGGTTATAATAATTGTAGTTTGTTACTCAATTAAACAATCTCCGTAATTTATCGGGCTATAAATTTGCTATTATTAATAATTAGATATTAAGTAATTTGGTATTAGAGGCGGATAATGAGCGCCATCTCTTATCTAAATTAATAATTATAATTTATTAAATAATTTAAAACTATTGTTAACATCTATTAAAGCCGAAATGCATTATTTACATATGACACGTCACCTTCTCTATCTCCTCAACCACTCGGAATTTAACCACCAAAATTTACTAAAATCTATACCCCTAATACCTCAATCTCCCTGCCAAATTTCAGAAATTTTCAACAAAAGCCACGGGAGTTATTAAACTTCAAAGTGGGTGAATAAAATGGCGAGTGGAAGGTATTGTAAGCTACGAGTAGAAGGTAATCTTTTAATAAATACACTCGTAGTATTGATCAATGGTTATTTACATCGCGCGGAAGATCAAATGAGTATTTTTCTCTAAAAATAAGTTAAAATATCGTATTAAAATAGAAAAAAATTTCGGGAAGTGTGCCAAAGTTTTAACACTTCCCGCGATAAAGCATCAGAAAAAAAATATATAGATATCGATGTTTACATTTGTCGTGGCACAAAGCGAAGGATGACGAGTGTACAGCACTAATTCCTCCTAAGTCTCAACGGAGTTTTAAAAGGTATAGCAATTTTATTTCATGTTTTTATTTAAATAATAAGCTTAAAGAATAATGTAAAAGTATACACGAAGCCTATATACAGTACAGTATACAACACGTAAGCTTATCTGTGTATTGATAGATAATTAACATCTGTTCGTATAGTGTTTTTAAACGTGTAAAATCGATATCAAAATTCAATTTAATTGTCAGTCGATCCCCCCTATAACACTGTTGATTATTCCGTTTTATATGAATTCCATGCTGTGCGAGTCACTTAGATTTTACAAATACATGTGCCGGGCTATGAACGGCTCACATATTTGTAAAATTTAAGTGACTCGTACAACATGGAATTCATATAAAACGGAATAATCAACATTGTTATAGGGGGGTCGACTGTAATTAAATACGTAACGGTTGTAACTCAGTTTTTACTTGGTTTACACAGTAAAAAATTTACAATATGACGGCTTAAACATGTAAAATTCTACATTTTTATATACTTTCTTCACTCGTCGGATGACTTAATTTGTAATTTTAGAATCACTTCCTTTGTTTATTCGACAGTTGACAGACAAACTTGAGAAACGTGACAAATTAGATTCGAGAAACAGAGAAAGTATTCTTAAAAAATATACTAAATTGTATACTTTTAGAGTTGAAAAAAATCCATTTTTAAAATAACTTTTAAGAGAAATTTGATAAACTTCTTCGAGTAAATAAATGAAAAATATATTTTCATTTTTTAATGTAAAAAAATAAGTGAGAGAGAGAGAGAGAATTCTTGTGTTAAAAATTACTTTTAGTTTCTAAATTTACTCGGGATATTTCTGAATTTTTCACTATCTTTTTACACTAGTTTGTACGAGAGTCAAATGTAAACAAAGATCAATTTAAATAGAGATTATAAACAGTATTTTTTTTGTAAAATTTAATTATAATAATACTTAATAAGTACAAGTCGACCCCCCTATAACACTGTTGATTTTTCCGTTTTATATGAATTTCGTGTTGTACGAGTCACTTAGATTTTACAAATACGTGTGCCGGGCTGTGAATGGATCACGTATTTGTAAAATCTAAGTGACTCGTACAACACGAAATTCATATAAAACGGAAAAATCAACAGTGTTATAGGGGGGTCGACTTGTATCAGGTTAAATTCATTAAATTTTGTAAGTATTTTATATAAAAAATTTCATAAAATAGATGTATGTAAAGTAGGCACGTACTGTACACCTTTCTCTCGAGTATATCTTGTTTCTTTATTTAATTATTTTGGGGTGGAAAATATATACAACATACCTCACACGCTTGTTAATTAATTAAGTGTCGACATCTTCACGGTTAAATGATTCATCATGTTGTAAAAAGTAGACTACTCGATTGCCAAGGATGTTAACAATTTTTATGTATCCTGTTTAACATTACAGTTGGCAATAAATATAAAAATTTACATTCTTTAGATATTAAATTATTCTAGATTGTTAATAATATTTTGTCACGTTTAAGGTAGTTTAGTGGATTATACAACCGAACACTGGCACTTAACCAATAGACGTAGAGTTTTCAGGGTTTTCTTCGCTTGTCTAATAACGAAGTAGGGGTCAGTTTCCCATATTCTCGCTTATACAACATCTAAATAAAGGTTAGTTTACTGTATCTTCTCTTTACTAACATCTAAATAAAGGTTAGTTTACTGTATCTTCTCTTTACTAACATCTAAATAAAGGTTAGTTTNACATTAATTGAGGTTAATAAATCTGAGGTTAATAAATTAATAAATCAAACTGAGGTTAATAAATCTGAGGTTTATAAATTAATAAATCAAACTGAGGTTAATAAATCTTAGGTTAATAAATTAATAAATCAAACTGAGGTTAATAAATAAAGCTAAATAAATTGAAGGAATCTTGCCTTTTCAAAACTTTTTTACCATGATACAAACAATACCTTTTCAATTTTTCTAGCGTAAATACTATTTAGATCATTCCAAATACGTGAGCCGTTCACAGCCCGGAACACGTACTTGTAAAATCTAAGTGACTCGTAAAACATGGAATTCATATAACACGGAATTATCTACAGTATTATAGGAAATCTACTGTAATCGCTAATCACTTCTCTCTTTTTCAATAAAAATTTACTTTTTTATATTCATTAAATATTGACGAATTTATTTTTGAAGACTTCAATATGGCGGCAATAATGTTTATGTTTCTCTAATTTATTAATTAATTAATAATATGAGAAGAAAATCGAGTTTTGAACGGTTATAATAATTGTAGTTTGTTACTCAATTAAACAATCTCCGTAATTTATCGGGCTATAAATTTGCTATTATTAATAATTAGATATTAAGTAATTTGGTATTAGAGGCGGATAATGAGCGCCATCTCTTATCTAAATTAATAATTATAATTTATTAAATAATTTAAAACTATTGTTAACATCTATTAAAGCCGAAATGCATTATTTACATATGACACGTCACCTTCTCTATCTCCTCAACCACTCGGAATTTAACCACCAAAATTTACTAAAATCTATACCCCTAATACCTCAATCTCCCTGCCAAATTTCAGAAATTTTCAACAAAAGCCACGGGAGTTATTAAACTTCAAAGTGGGTGAATAAAATGGCGAGTGGAAGGTATTGTAAGCTACGAGTAGAAGGTAATCTTTTAATAAATACACTCGTAGTATTGATCAATGGTTATTTACATCGCGCGGAAGATCAAATGAGTATTTTTCTCTAAAAATAAGTTAAAATATCGTATTAAAATAGAAAAAAATTTCGGGAAGTGTGCCAAAGTTTTAACACTTCCCGCGATAAAGCATCAGAAAAAAAATATATAGATATCGATGTTTACATTTGTCGTGGCACAAAGCGAAGGATGACGAGTGTACAGCACTAATTCCTCCTAAGTCTCAACGGAGTTTTAAAAGGTATAGCAATTTTATTTCATGTTTTTATTTAAATAATAAGCTTAAAGAATAATGTAAAAGTATACACGAAGCCTATATACAGTACAGTATACAACACGTAAGCTTATCTGTGTATTGATAGATAATTAACATCTGTTCGTATAGTGTTTTTAAACGTGTAAAATCGATATCAAAATTCAATTTAATTGTCAGTCGATCCCCCCTATAACACTGTTGATTATTCCGTTTTATATGAATTCCATGCTGTGCGAGTCACTTAGATTTTACAAATACATGTGCCGGGCTATGAACGGCTCACATATTTGTAAAATTTAAGTGACTCGTACAACATGGAATTCATATAAAACGGAATAATCAACATTGTTATAGGGGGGTCGACTGTAATTAAATACGTAACGGTTGTAACTCAGTTTTTACTTGGTTTACACAGTAAAAAATTTACAATATGACGGCTTAAACATGTAAAATTCTACATTTTTATATACTTTCTTCACTCGTCGGATGACTTAATTTGTAATTTTAGAATCACTTCCTTTGTTTATTCGACAGTTGACAGACAAACTTGAGAAACGTGACAAATTAGATTCGAGAAACAGAGAAAGTATTCTTAAAAAATATACTAAATTGTATACTTTTAGAGTTGAAAAAAATCCATTTTTAAAATAACTTTTAAGAGAAATTTGATAAACTTCTTCGAGTAAATAAATGAAAAATATATTTTCATTTTTTAATGTAAAAAAATAAGTGAGAGAGAGAGAGAGAATTCTTGTGTTAAAAATTACTTTTAGTTTCTAAATTTACTCGGGATATTTCTGAATTTTTCACTATCTTTTTACACTAGTTTGTACGAGAGTCAAATGTAAACAAAGATCAATTTAAATAGAGATTATAAACAGTATTTTTTTTGTAAAATTTAATTATAATAATACTTAATAAGTACAAGTCGACCCCCCTATAACACTGTTGATTTTTCCGTTTTANACATCTAAATAAAGGTTAGTTTACTGTATCTTCTCTTTACTAACATCTAAATAAAGGTTAGTTTACTGTATCTTCTCTTTACTAACATCTAAATAAAGGTTAGTTTACTGTATCTTCTCTTTACTAACATCTAAATAAAGGTTAGTTTACTGTATCTTCTCTTTACTAACATCTAAATAAAGGTTAGTTTACTGTATCTTCTCTTTACTAACATCTAAATAAAGGTTAGTTTACTGTATCTTCTCTTTACTAACATCTAAATAAAGGTTAGTTTACTGTATCTTCTCTTTACTAACATCTAAATAAAGGTTAGTTTACTGTATCTTCTCTTTACTAACATCTAAATAAAGGTTAGTTTACTGTATCTTCTCTTTACTAACATCTAAATAAAGGTTAGTTTACTGTATCTTCTCTTTACTAACATCTAAATAAAGGTTAGTTTACTGTATCTTCTCTTTACTAACATCTAAATAAAGGTTAGTTTACTGTATCTTCTCTTTACTAACATCTAAATAAAGGTTAGTTTACTGTATCTTCTCTTTACTAACATCTAAATAAAGGTTAGTTTACTGTATCTTCTCTTTACTAACATCTAAATAAAGGTTAGTTTACTGTATCTTCTCTTTACTAACATCTAAATAAAGGTTAGTTTACTGTATCTTCTCTTTACTAACATCTAAATAAAGGTTAGTTTACTGTATCTTCTCTTTACTAACATCTAAATAAAGGTTAGTTTACTGTATCTTCTCTTTACTAACATCTAAATAAAGGTTAGTTTACTGTATCTTCTCTTTACTAACATCTAAATAAAGGTTAGTTTACTGTATCTTCTCTTTACTAACATCTAAATAAAGGTTAGTTTATTGTATCTTCTCTTTACTAACATCTAACTAGTATCAGTTTTCTATACCTATAAACCCCTTATTAAAGGTGGATTATTTGCTCAGGAAGTAATTAATTAGCTACAGGGATTATTTTGAGGAATAACCTATATAGCATTTAAAATAAACACCGAAAATTTGTCGATTCAGATATTTTTCCTTCATTTAGAAAGGCAAACAACTTATTATTTTTGGCAAGAGTGTATCATTTCTACTTACATTGTACTTAAGTTTCTATTAATTGCATGGTTTCTCTTCAAAAATGCTTTTTATTAATGTATTTATATATATAAAATATCGATTTCTTTAAGACAATATATTATAATAGTTACAATATGAAGTCATTCGTTCTGTGTAGGTGTATTCACAACCGCATTGCACGTGTATATCGACAATACAACACGTGCTAGGTACCTTCTTCATACTTCTATTTATATATTTATCTGCAAATTTAACATAAAAAATCCATTTTATCCTGCATATTATTAAGGGAGTGGGTATTTTATTATTTCAATTTTTATAAGAAGAGACACCATGTTTATGAAAGCAATTACATATACATATGTACTGTTTCCTTCTGGAATGCTTAATTCAAATTATTCATTAAACATTTCGGGTGTAAGTGTATTTAATCTTCACCCCTTTTCGGTGTATAACTATAATAAGAGAAATAATAAAGGCAAGTTCCAATTATTTCCAATAAAGATCCTTTCCATCCTATCAGTTATTGAACTCTTGCTGCGTGGCTTTCTCCGGACTTATAGTCTATATTATCTAGAATAAAGGCTGAGAATACTTCTGAATACTTAAAATATGGTAAGTTTCTGTTATATAACATAATAAAAAAATCTATGGTAAATAATTACATAAGTTGTAATTTGTTATATTGAAAAAAATAACAGGGAAATACGGTTAATTTTTACAACGTTTCCTTTGCAGAATCATCGTTATTTCTACAAAATGTCAGAAGAGAATTTCGTGAACATCACACTGCAAGAAACAGTTTGCACGAAAAATTGTTCGCTGAATCAAACAATAGTAAATCAGTCGACTTGCAGATTCGTTCCCGAAATTAGATACCTCCTGACGTGTTGCGTAGTCCTTTCTATTCTGTGCGCGTACTTCGTCTCTATAGTTTATTCGTGCATTTCTGAATTTAGGAATTTACACGGAAAGATCTTAATATCAATTTCTTTATGTTTAGGAACATTTTACACTACTCTATTGTTAGGAGTTTACCTTCGTCCGTTTATATCGTACTCCATTTGCGTACTGTTCGGTACAATCATTTACATTGTATTTATCGCATCGTTCTATTGGACCAACGCCTTATCTTACGACATATGGAGGGGTCTAACTAACAAAACTTTGCTCTCGATAACACACCACAGGCGACAGTACCTCAAGTATTCCATTTACGCGTGGATTATGACCATTTTAACTTCGATTCCCATGATTATAGTACAAAATACGAGTACCATAGAAAGATTTCATCCCCGGTTGGGTAATCCCTTTTGTTGGATTGTAGAAAGAGAAGCAAAATTAATATATTTAAGCCTACCGGTTGGACTTATACTCGCTTCTAACGCTATTATGTTTGTTATGACAATGAAAACACTAGTAAAGGCCAACGATACGGCTTGTATTCTACAACTAAATCAACACAGAAGCAAGTAAGTATATTTTACTTATCTTAATTTGAATTTACAACCGATAAATTATATTTATACGTTAACTTTTGCAGCATTAAACTGTACTTAAAGCTGTATTTGGTGATGGGATTGCTCTGGATGTCAGACTTTATTTACGCTATATATCCTGAATGTTATTTACAGCTTACAATTGATTTTATATGTTCCCTCCATGGGGTGTTTTTGTTCCTCGTGTACATATGCAAAGAGAATGTGATCAAAAAACTGTTTAAATTTCAAGGCAACGGAGGTGATTCTGCATCAAATACTCTCCAGTTGAGTTAATTATCCATTGTATTATTATTATTATTATACAGAACATGTTCGGAATGTAAGTACTATATAAAAATAACTCTTCCATACTTTTTTCCAATCAAAGAAATTGTATAGAGAAACTTGTGAAAGTAATGAAAATTCAGCAGTGAGTTGCGTAACTTTTCCGGCAAGATATGACACATTATCTTCTCGACTTTTAACCATCAAAATTGAATAGTACCAATGCCCCATAACGCAAACGTCCTTACATGCTTTTCCATACTTTTCCTCTGTTATAAAACACTAACAAAGTAAAGGGATGCATAAAAAGGCATACATGAATGATATATAAGATCCTAACGCTAATACGACTTTTATAAATAGAGAAATTTCCTTCTCTCCATGGATAGAAGTATAAATTACCTAGAAAATAACATGCGAATGTGCGTGTAATTTTTCTTTAAACTTTGATTCAAGAAAGTACATCGATAGTAAATTATAGAAAGAACTCACAAGGTCAAAAATTTCTCATTATACGGCTTATACACAGTAGTTGCAACTTACACACACCTACGCGCGACGTTAGTTTTTTCTTTATTTATTTCACTTCTGTCATCGTTGTCATTGAACATTTTAAAAATAGAAAGATATTTACACTGTGAAGGAGGTGGAGGATTTTTTTTTTTACAAAATAAACCAGCAACCAGCTTAATTTTTACAGCAAGAATGGGTTTTATAAAAATTGTAAATGCTTATAACCAGTTAAATCGTCATTAAGTCCGAACTGAAGATACACCCGACTCTATTATCTCCTCACCCCCCTCGACCTTCAATAACTAAAATTTAATACCACCAATCCCCCCCTAAAACACAAACCCCCGAATGCATCCGTATACAGCAGAATATTAAGAACACTGAGTGTAAATCATATAAAAAAAACTCGTGTATATTAGGTGAGAGCAAGGTAAACATTTGACTTTCACTTACATTTACTAGGAATTTATCATTTTTAGATTGAGAACACGAGGTCTGACAAAGTAATGAACTGATAAAATAAAGAAAAGTGATGAAAAATTGCATTTTTTTTAGCCCATAAATTCGAAATTAATACATTATTTAAATTAAAATTAATGCATTATTCTAAAAGACAAAATTTTTTTGCTGACAAATCAAGTGTTAGATGAATAAGAACTTCACCTTGATCCTCGACCCTTAAACAAAAACGAAATGAATGTAAAGTGTCAAGCTGTCTTTCATATTTAACTTTTAAATGGAAATTTAAATAGAAGGAGTACACTTTGTAAAATTTTAATAAGAATAATCTAATTTAATCCAGTATATTTTATATTAATTTAATAGAAAATTAATGTTCTAACTAACCTCTGACTGATATTTAAAATAACCTGTCAGCTTGTAAATCGTTTGTCAACACCAACAAATTCAGTTAATTCTTTTATTTTCTTTAGTTTTTATGTTAAGGAATTAGCAAATTTCCTTCAACTGAAAGCCAATCCCGAAGAGAATGCAACGTGCAATTAAAGGCAATCACAGACATATTTTGTTAAAAAAATCATTGTATAAAATAACAATTTTAATGTAAATTATAAACTTTTAAAAAGAAAATCCTAATAGGATCGTTGAATTTCTGAATTCTTAAGCTTATTTTAAGGATATTCAATTCTCTAAGAAATTGAAAGCCATCATAACAAAATGAGATTCTTCAACGAATCGTTGAAGAATCTCAAGAATAAAAAAGTAATTCACTTTTATTATTTGTTTTTTAAATAATAAATTAACTTGAATATTAAAAATCGGTAGAAAAATTATTGAAACTTCCTTTTTCCTCTTGGCATTTTTGTAAATTCTGAGTGCTGAGATGAAATGAAGATTTGCGACAAAGAGGAGAGCATCCACAATTTTTGAAAAATTCAAAAAATTGTTTTATGATCTTCTTTTTACAAATAAAAATGACAAATAGAAAAAATCCGTGAAGACAATTTAAAAAGTCACTCACTAAATATAAATGACAATTTTTAAACATAATTGGGAAAAAATCGGTCATCCACACCAACCCCATTATCAGGAAGAGTTTGAAGTATAATTTAAATCTGAAAAAAAAAAGTAAAAATCAATTTTAGTTTTACAGAAAAGGAGTATAATACAGTAGAGTCTGTATAGTCCGTCACTCGACAGTCCGACAAGTCCAGAAATCCAACTGCAACTCACATAAAATTTTCGTGTTTTCGCTCGCTATATACAACACAAAGAGAGACAGGTATAGGTGTTATAGATAATTGTGATTAATACAATAAAGTAACCGGTGAATTAATTGTTATTTTTACTGTACAAAATCCAGTAATCCGACATATATCGGATCGTCGTGGTTGATGTCGGATTACTAGACGTGTCAAACTGTAGAGATATACTACTTCTATTGTTATAGAAGATAAAAAAAAAAAAATAAGGAACTTACTGAATATTATTTTCTCGAATTTGGAAAGTTTGCGTCATCTTATTTATCTGGACCAGACTCTTAATAGTAAGGACGAACATCACCAAATTCGACAAGAGTATAACACCAGTCGGAGCACTCATGAATATTCGAGCACCGACGAACCCATTAAACCAACAATTCCTCTTGCCAATTCCAGGATGAAATGCTTCTGGGACCAAGTTCGTATTCTGCACCACGATCAGAGGGATGCAAGTTAAAATGGTGGAAGTCCATGCATAGACGGAATATCTGAGATACTTCTTCGAATGCTTGGAGTTCGCAGATCCTGTGGAGGAACATATGGTCTTCCAAATGTCATAGGCCATGATATTCAACCAAAAAAAAGTAGCAATTAGCATGATGTAAGTTACAATTCCTATTGCAACGCACGCGGGGAGGGATAAAAACGGTTGCAGGTATACGTCGAGGAACACGAAGAAATACATGGATCCTAGACATCCGGAAAAGGACATCAAGATTTTTCCATGTAAAGTCTTTGATTCTGATACGATTATGTATACCATAATGGTGACGATAACGCATAATATCGACAGTATCATTGAAAATGTGACGATGGGTGCCATGATGGCATAAGACGAACATTTAATTGAAGACTTGTTGCTGATGTTCATAACTTCAGGTAATGCTGTTACTTTAATGATATCCATATTATTTTCAGTTCTGTATGAAAGGTTTTATCATACTTTTTATCTAATCAGCCGTGTGATACTGATTATCTGAAAAGGAAGGTAAAGTTTCATAATATATTCTCTGAAATTTGTAATTATTCCACGTTAAAATTATTAAGAAACACAAAGAGTATAGTAACTGTTAATAAACAGGAAGGATGTCACAGCAGAGGTGTTTGAACTGTTTAAACGTGTCTATAATTACAATTATTAAAACATGATTTTTAAGACACGAGAAGGTACAATATTTTATTAATTTCTGCATAAAAATATTAACTTGCCTTAATATTTAGTCAGAATTAACCACTAAAATACAATCGAACCTCTTATAACGTCCACCTCTGAACAACGGTCAGTTACCGTTACCATAAGTGGCCGTTGTTCAGAGGTTTGACTGTATTAGCAAATAGAGTACTGTTTAGCTATATATATATATATGATAACTGTTGTAATTATATTGGAGAAGATGAACTGAAAAAAACACAACTTACCTATTACTTTCAGTACAGGAAATGATGTAGAATGACCTTATACATCATACTTATACCTACATAACTCGTTTTCTTAATTCTTCCACGAAGCATTTTCCATTGTAGTAATATATTTTACTTATATTAAGAATAAATGAATGAAATATCGGATTTTGTGTGATGTCTTTTTCGTGTGTATTTGACGTGCACTCTAGAATGACCTTGTCTTTATAATATTGTATTTAAGCAGACAACGTCAAACTAAGTTTATCTTCCTATACATCGCTTTGTTTTCTGAAAAAAACTTTCATTTTATAACGTCATAAACCTGCTTGATACCCGTTCTTAAGACCTCTTAAGCGAGTGTGGACTAAATTAGGTATTGTAACCATCAATTATATATGCTAGAATTGCTCCAATGTAGTTATAATTTAACGGTAATAACTTTTAGTAGTGTTAACCCCTTCCTTTTCCTGACTTTAGTAAATGAAAGTGATTAAACTAGTATTGATCAATAATATTTAAAACATTAGCCATCATCCCTCACTACTTGGTCTCTTCATTTGTGAGCCAACAGAACAGAAAATCAGAAAAAATACAGTCATAATATGCCACTCAGTACATAATTAACAGTGTTACATGCAGAAGGGGTAGGTAATTTTATTATTTTTATCAATATAGTATCAGATAGATTGAAGGTAAGATGCTAGATAATGTCTCAGGCAACTACGAACACGTAAAACTTGTTATAGCCGTAAAAATATAAGAGAAACAATGAAATAGTAATAAAATTATCTCATAATGTTTAATAAATCGGCTTCTTTATTTCTGTTATTACATAGGAAGCTTTCACGAAAACAGCAAATTACCTGCAGTACACGTTATCAAAAATACATACAGTCGACCCCCTATAACACTGTTGATTATTCCGTTTTATATGAATTCCATGTTTTACGAGTCACTTAGATTTTACAAATATGTGAGCCATTCACAGCCCGGCAAACGTATTTGTAAAATCTAAGTGACTCGTACAACATGGAATTCATATAAAACGAAATATTCAACAGTGTTATAGGGGGGTCGACTGTGTATTTATCATTTAAACAGATAATATTAATATCTAAATATCGGTGACAGAGGTAGAAAAACTTTCTTTTCTTCCGCTGTATTCTTCCAAATTGCCACCAGTGTCCAGATGAAACGACGGTTTCTTGCATAAAGATGAGCAATTACGGTTTTTGCAAGAATCAAAAATCGGTTTAAGGATTTTCTTTTTGCAAATAAAAATCAGGAAGAGAAAAAGTCCGTGCAGAGAATTTAGAGTATCGGCC
Organism: Centruroides sculpturatus; assembly: GCF_000671375.1. Taxonomy (NCBI): domain Eukaryota; kingdom Metazoa; phylum Arthropoda; class Arachnida; order Scorpiones; family Buthidae; genus Centruroides; species Centruroides sculpturatus. The sequence continues at coordinate 1,066,017 of NW_019384440.1, forward strand.
ACCAGATATAAATGACAATTTTTAAACATAAAAGGGATGAAATCCGTCACCCAAACCAGTCCCATTACCAGGAAGAGTTTGAAGTATAATTTGAACCTGAAAAATAAATAAAAGGTGACGTTCGTGTTTAATAATTTATAAATAGAAATTTGGGAAATTAGTTTAAAAAGAACTTTTTTTTTTTTTTGCTCTGGAGAATTAGGTGTAGAAGAGGAGTCTTTTTCTTTTGAGGAATTAGGTGTAAAAGAAGATAAATTCAAAGAAATGACAAGAAAATTAAGGATAAAATACACTGTAGTATCTAAATTACAGCCCTGATTATTCATATTTATTTTAGAATTTTACTTACTGAATTTTATTCTGTCGAACTTGAAACTTCTGTGTCATATTATCTATCCGAACGAGAGTCTTTGTAGTAAGGATGAACATCACTATGTTGGTGAATAGTATAACACCAATTGGTGCACTCATATAAATTAAAGGAGCAGTGGATCCTCTAAACCAACAAATTCCGTCTCCTATTCCCGGGTGATATTCCTTAGAAACTAAATTCGTATTTTGCATGACAATCAGAGGGATGCAGGTAAGAATAGTCGAAGTCCAAGCGTAAGCGGAATACCTGAGATATTTCTTTGAATGCCTGGAATTTGTGGTTGTTGTGGTAGAGCTTACTGTCTTCCAAAGATCGTATGTCATGACGTTCAACCAATAAAATGTAGCTAAGAACATAATGTAAGTTACAGTTCCTATTGTAACGCATACGGAAATGGGCAAGTACGGTTGTAAGTATATGTCGAAGAGCAGAAGGAAATACATAATACCCAGACAACTCGAAAGGGATATCAAGATTTTTCCATGTAAAGTCTTCGATTCTGATATGATTATATACACAATAATGGTTATGATTATGCACAGTACTGATAAAATAATGGTGGTTGCGAGAATGGGTTGTATAATATCATATGTTGGACATGTATTTAAAGATGTTTTGTTAATAATGTTTGTAACTTCCGGTAAAGTAGTCTCGTTGCTGATATCCATCACCTCAAATAACACCGATTCGTTACTGATATTCGTATTACCTTTGATTGTTTATTGCACTTTAATCCACCTTTACGAGAAATTTCTTACGTGGCATCAGACACCTGCAGAAGGAAATTAAAGCTTTTTAATGTACTCTTCATACGATTACACTCTTAATTTTTTGAGTATAATCGTATGAAAATGCCATAAGTTTTATTCATACAATAATAATAATAATATCATATATAAGAAAAAATAATTACATGTAATTAAAAAGCATCTGATATATTTTAAAACTCTTCATTAATACAGAGAGCTTCCTATGGTATTCTCAATTAATAAATATTAAAATATACTCCTTTATTTTATTAAGTTAACTTACCTTCATATTTTAATGCGGATCTCTATTTATTATTAAAAGTTGAAATATCAAAGGGATGAAGTGTCTATTAATATATATATCATTTGATAAGGTTAGAATGAATGTTGTCAATTGTTTATCCCGCATGAGGGTAGATTCTTGTCAAATGTCACAATTGTCTACAACCTCATTTTCTAAAAATACTCGAATTTCGTCCAATTTTACTAATAAAATCAGCCAATTCGTAAATACAATACATATACACAGAATAAGAATAGATATTTATTGTGCAATAATTTGTTTATAATATGAATACAGGCCGTTTGAAGTGCGACTGGAGGACTGGATAAAATAGCACAGTAACACGGTGTGTAAAGAATAATAATAATTTTAAACCCGTTTAAAGAGCGTATTTTCTCAAATACAGAAAACAATAGAAAAGTTCTCGCAGTCTGGTATTATTAACGTGTTAGATAATTATTACAGATTCAAGAGTAACTGAAATTACATTTCACATCTTATAAAACAATTAAAATATTTAAGAAACAAACTTCTTACCTATTATTCACTTCCAAACTGGAAAGATGTCAAAAGACCTCTGCCGTGACCTTGCATTCTACTTAGAAAACACGTTACTACCAGGAAGTATTCACACACTTTTCCTTTTAATTTAAACACTGATACGAGGATGAAGAGAATGTACGAAACTTACTGACCCCTAATTCTCTCTAACCTAATTAGAAGTTGTTGATCACTTACTTGGCTAGAACTTACCTAATTTTTCCTATGTTTTTGTGTATTTACTATACCCTACTGGATATTATACACTTTCACATGCACCCTAGGTCCCAATAAATAGAAGAAATATAGCCTCAATAAATACGCCAAAGTATTTCGGAGGTGGAAGTCAAATACACACTGTATTTCTTCGTTAGAATGCTCATAAATTTGGGTCTTGGCGTAAATAATTAGAACACTGGCTTCAATTAAAATCTCAATTTTCTCAGAATTTGTTAGAATTTAATGCTTTTCTATACACTCCCCCCAGCAATTTGATGCACCATTTGACGTAGCCTTGTCTTGAGATGGTGACTTCCAATCACGTATTTACTCAACGTCACGCGATGTTTGTGAGAAACTACACTGTATTTAATGAACTAAATCCATTAGTTAATTTGTTGACAGATCCCTTTGAAAGATGGAAGAATGTAATGAGCATTCTTAGACTCAAAATGGCTGCCAAGTTGCCATTGTGGATGACCCGATTCCGTTGGACAAATAAAGACATTGCTTTCAAATTGTATACAATTTTATAACAATAATATTTAAGCTTCAACTTGATTCTAGAGTTTACATAGCATTGATAATATGGAACGATCCTGGGAATAAAAATAGCCACAATATTCTGTTGTGAATACAGCCATTGCTTGTAACAAAAGTTGGCAATCTTGACAATGTTTGTTATACTTTCTCTTCTATTCTTTTTATCTTGATTTTGATACAACGTTTGGGCAATGAGTTTAACGCCTGGTTTCTTCCTATAATGACTAAATTTTAAACATTTCAGGGGATAGAGAAATAGAGATGGTCACGTGTCATATTTCGAAAATGGGAGGGTTTTAATGAGGGTTTTATTTGTTACTACCATTTATAATCTTTTATAAAAGTTATCTCTTCTTTCAAAATTAAACGTTTTGACATTTTAAAATAATTAATAACATAAAACGACTTTTTTTTAAATAAAAAATCTCGTAACAGATGGCGCCACACACATTCTTGTTTTCCCAGTTATTATGAGATTTTATTTTAAAAATATCTTGTGTGGCGCCATCTTGTGTTATTATTATTAAATTCAAAAAAAGATTAATTTTCAGGTAGGGATAAGTTTTATAAACATAATAAATGCTAATAATAGGTAGAATCGTCATTAATGCCGACTTCTCTTTATCTCGACCTTTAATTGCTAAAAGTTATTATTATCAATGCCCCTTTTCTAAAGGCTATTGATGCCCCTTGCATTAAATTTTGACAGAAGGGACGGGTTTTATAAAGGAAAAATTCTTAATTATCCTTAAATCCGACCCTATTAGAGATACGACGCGACCCCTTTATCTCTCTACCCCTCGACCTTTAATTAACCACCGTTGCTTGGACCAATGGCAAATATTAACATAATGTCTTCAATTGTATTTATATTGTATTTTCACCAGTTCGTTTAAAAAAAAAACTACACTATACCAGTATAATTTGCTGATACATTAAAGACATTCTACTGTATACGGATAGCATTTAGTCCCCTCCCTTATGGCCTTCTCCTGTCATTTAAGAGCAAATACAGGATACTACATGTCTTCAGCCAGTTAGTGTCTGGCTATTTTTTTTATGTGTGTTTATTGTTTTCTCGTTGTAATTACTCAATCTTGTGTTGCGTAAAATTTAAATATATGGGATTATAATTGGGGAAGTGATGGATGCTTCAGACATTGTAAAAATCTGGCAAATCTCAAAAATGTTTCGTATAGTTATTTGTCAAATAATACCCAGGAATAATTTGGCGCTTAGATTAACCCCATAAAAGATTTAATAATTAAATTTTGAAGGTAGAATAAAATTAATTGTATTAACCAAATCTTGTATAATGGCTGATAAATACTTATATTTATTATATGTCTCTTCAAACGGTAGACTTTCTTTCAGCTCTAAGGTTAAGTATTCCTTTATTGTAAATTACATATGCATTTCAGGCTTGTATAGATATTTACTGTTTTTAAGGTTTGGAAATTATACTCATATACGATTTTTATTCATGTGTTTCGTTGATAATAATGTCATAGTCGATGTCATACAATTTTTATAAAATATTTTTAAAAAGTGTTACTCAACCATCTGAGGTATGGAAAAGAATTTAATGTTGGTTAATCTTTACACGGGAAAAAAATTTTTTGTAAATTGATTTTTGTTTTTTAAATTTTGTGTAGAATTACACTGAAGAGGGGCTCATACAAGCCTGAAATGCATATGTAATTTACAATAAAGGAATACTTAACCTTAGAGCTGAAAGAAAGTCTACCGTTTGTTAACCATTCGGATTGAAGAGACATATAATAAATATAATTGTATTAAATTAAATTACACAATGATTAATTTTATCAACAGATGGAGGTACAGTACACATGCCTTTAGTGCCGAGTTATCACACATTCAATTGTTTAATAGCCAAACAATCGCCCGATAAATATCGTAAAATTTCTCGTATTCACTTTATCAAGAATATTTTCCACGCTTTACTAATTGATTATATAAATATATATACTTTTTCCCTAATACAATCTTGAAATATTTAAGTACAGTAGACCCCTCTATAACACTGTTGATAATTCCGTTTTATATGAATTCCATGTTGTACGAGTCACTTAAATTTTACAAATACGTGAGCCGTTCACAGCCCGGCACACGTATTTTGTAAAATCTAAGTGACTCGTACAACACGGAATTCATATAACACGGAATTATCAAGAGTGTTATGGGGGTCGACCGTATTTCGCATCAGACAGGTTTTGAGGTTAGAGGAAATGTCATATAAAGTATCTCCAGTGGAAAAAATCGTGAGTGGGAAATTAAATCCCGTTTTTAAGTTAAAATGTCAAGAAGATAATAGTAAATTTTCTTTAAAATAGTTAATGGTAATGTTTATTCTTACTGAAATACTGTTTACAATGCGAATTTAATTGGAAAACATTTCCAGAAAGGTGAAGGAACCTTATTTATAATAATTTACATTCCTTTATCGTGTTGATTTTTCAATTATTTGTACAGAGGTTACGTTAATGAATACAGTAGAGTCTCTGTAATGCGACATACATCCGACTCGCGGGTATCGGATCACTTGATTTTTGTATATAAGTACGTACTGTACAGTAAAAACACACAGTAGTAACACGAAAATTTCATGTGCATCGCTCTGCAGTGAAATGTCTGATTACCAGACTTAGAGTGACAGACTATAGAGACTCTACTGCGCTTCGTATTAAATACATCGATTCTGGCAAATATACAAAGCTCAAGAATAAATAAACTGAAAAAAAAAAATTAAAATAGCTAATTACGTACATAAAATATAATTTAAATTATGAAAATTTTAGACATTTTCTCAAAAAATTTAAAGTTTTTTCACAATGAAAAGTCGAGAACAATTCCAATAAAATACCAGTCGACCCCCCTATAACACTGTTGATTATTCCGTTTTATATGAGTTCCATGTTGTACGAGTCACTTAGATTTTACATATACGTATTCTAGGCTCTGGACGGCTCAGGTATATGTAAAATCTAAGTGACTCGTACAACATGGAATTCATATAAAACGGAATATTCAACAGTGTTATAGGGGGGGTCGACTTGTATGCAAAACCACGATGCTTTGAGCCACGTATGTACAAGAGGATCGAGAATAAATTTACTACTATTATTATTATTTGCTAAATAATTTAAAGAAATGTCTAAATATCGGTGACGGAGGTAGAAAAACTTCCTTTACTTCCGCTGTATTCTTCCAAATTGCCAGTGTCCAGATGAAACGACGATTTCTTGCATAAAGATGCGCATCCACGGATTTTGCAGAAATCAAAAATGGGTTTCAGAATCTTCTTTTTGCAAATAAAAATCAGGAAGAGAAAAAGTCCGTGCAGGGCATTAAATGTGTCGGTTATCAGATAAATATGGCAGTTATCGAACATGGACGGGATGAAATCGGTCATCCACGACAGTCCCATTATTAAGAAGAGTTTTAAATATAATTTGAACCTGAAAAATAAATTTTAATTTACATTTGTAAAATTTATCTACACTAATTTTCTTTAATTAATTAAAAAGATCACTCGTATTAGAATTATAAATGATAGTACAGTTAATACGTATGTATTATATACCCCTGTATGTATGGATCTTAGTGTGGATATGGGGGCATGATTTTGCAATGAGATTTGTCTATTAGGGGCATTAATGGTATTAAATTTTGGCAGTTAAAGGTCAAGGTATTGAGAGATAGAGGAAGTAAATATGTCATATTTCGAATGGGGTGGGTCTTTGATGAAGATTTTACTGGTCATTAGCATTTATATTTTTTATTATAATTTCGATTACAATGCTAATAATAACTAATAATAAGATGATTTATAGAACTTTACTTACTGAATTTTATTCTGTCGAAGTTGAAACTTCTGTGTCATATTATCTATCTGTACGAGAGTCTTTGTGGTAAGGATGAACATCACTATGTTGGAGAACAGTATAATACCAATAGGAATACTCATATAAATTAAAGGAGCAGTATATCCCTTAAACCAACAGCTTACTTCTCCTATTCCTGGGTGATATTTTTCAGGAACCAAATTCGTATTTTGTACGATGATCATGGGTATACAGGTGATAATGGTGGAAGTCCAAGCGTAAGCAGAATACCTGAGATATTTCTTTGAATGCCTGGAATTTGTGGATGCTGTGGTGGAGCTTACTGTCTTCCAAAGATCGTAAGTCATGACGTTCAACCAATAAAATGTCGCTATGAACATAATGTAAGTTACAGTTCCCATTGTCACGCATAAGGTGATGGTTAGGTATGGTTGCAAGTACACTGCCAAGAAGAGGAGAGAATACATAGTTCCTAGACACGCGGACAAAGATATCAAGATTTTTCCATGTAAAGTCTTCGATTCTGATACTAGTATATACACAATAATGGTTATGATTAGACACACCACTGACAAAACGATGGCGGTTGCGATAATGGGTTGTATAATCTCGAGAGTTGGACATTTGTTTATTGAAGTTTCATTGTTGATTTTCGTAACTTCCGGTAATGTAGTTCCGTTGCTGATATCCACCACCTCAAATAACACTGCTTCGTTGCTGATATTCATGTTTACTTTGATGAATTATTACACTTTAATCCACCTTTACAAGGAATTTCTTACGTGGCATCAGACACCTGCAGAAGGAAATTAAAGCTTTTAAATATGCTGTTTAGACTGAAAATTTAATATTTTAGGAAATATTTTGTTAAATAACGTCATATCTCCTTGTTATTATGGAAGAAATAAGAAACTTTCTCCATAATGGAAACAATTGTGCAATTATCGAAAAGGTTAAACATTACTTTTCTAGGAAACTTCTAACTCCAGTTTTTAATACTTAATCGTTTCCTTGTGATAAAAATAAAACTAGAATTTTATACAATAGACTGTAAACCGTTTTCTATAAATAAATAAACAATACACCTATACAAATCGTAATAAATTCTCTTATAACTTCTGAAAGAAATCTGTAAAAGTCAGTCTTTTACAGTCTACAAGAGCGTAACGGACAGACTTTTCGAATAATCACATCAGAATACATCTCTGGTACAGACACAAATTAAAACTAAATATATTTACCATTATAAATAAAATTAAACAATTAATGCAATTATATAAAGAGCATTTATAATGTGTGAAGACTTACTATATTCAGTGCAGAAACCAGAAGATTGGGATTTTCTCTATAACGTCACACACAATTAGTGACACACCTCTTTACTGTTAGATGCCATTTAAGGAAATAAAAGGATAAACAATATTCGAAAAAAATTTCCCTGATTCAAAGAAATCAATCTTTGATGCCTCCTCTCGAAGATCCCGAATCACCTTTCTATTCCGTGTTAAGTAACACTACGTTATATTGTCTAGAAGTCGGCAATAGTCAGGGTAAACATTAAAAAAAAAAGTCACAATTACTACTAAAAATAAAAATTCCACACAGGAAATATAATGGTGAGAGAAACGTGTTTTACTCGTTGTTAGAATGTCGTTTAGATTATAAAAAAAAAACCCATTGTCTTGTTCGTATTTTTATGTACAGAATCGAAATAATAATGCATAGTTTATATAACATTGTGCTTCTTGCTTGCACAGATGATGCTTGAAACCTTGATTTTGTGACAATCCAGTTGTTACGCAACTTCAGGCACTTCAATAACAAATCCAACCAAAAATGAAGTTGGTTTTACACCCACGTTAATCAAATATACCAAATTCTTTGAGGTTCTTCAGGGTTTTATTTATTAGTTATGTCAGAAAACTTTTATTACGTAAAAGACTACTTAAATCAGTATTCAGAATAACTTGGTGAGGAATATATAATTAAATGGATCCTTGAAGAATTCGGGAAATTACTGTATATACATTGTTTAACTATTTCTTTTATGAAGTAAATTCACGTCATAGCAAGACGTTATAAAAGATAAGTAATTATTAACTATAATGGCTATTAAAAAGCGTTACTGTGTTAGAAAATTTTAGGGAATTTAACACGTGAAGAGATACAAATCAAGTGATGTATATGTTGCAGCTTGTATACTGTATGTTGTAGTAAATTTCGGGATGGTTACGTTTAAAATAATAATTTACAGTCTTGTTTGAAAGAAAATACACGTTTTTAAACCATGAAAACAATTTAAAAATAGCCATTACGCTATTAAATACTTCACGATGAATGAAGTGTAGCAATTGTGATTGATTGCACAATGCAGAATGAGTAATGAAAATTCAATTATTTGAGAAATGTGAGTATAAGAGATGAAGATTACATACTTAAATTGCAATTATTCTATTCAACAGGAAGAAAAGAATATAAGAAGAATTGATAATTGATAAATATATTTTTATTTTTTAGTATTTCTTTGATGTAGACATTCGAGAAGGATGCTGCAAAATTCCTTCTTTAATTTCATTATCTGTCTTTATTCTAATGTGGATTTAGTTTCACTTCTTGTTGAAAGTTTAAATATTAATTAAATAATGAGAAAAGGAACAAAGTAGACATCATTACATATAGGTCTAGTAAGTGTTAGAGAGGAAGAGAGAATGTTTTCAATTGTTTATCCCGCATAAGGGCTGGTACGTGTCAAATGTCACAACTGTCTACAGCCTCATTTCGTAGAAATATTCCAATCTTCGCTCCAATATTCACCAGAAATTACGTGATAAATGTCTTTTAATGCCTGTTCCCATGTTGTTTCATCACTAAACTTACTCGTATTTAGAGACTCTTAAGGGAAGAGGAAAATCGTTGCAAATCAAAACCGAATCCTAATCTACTCTTTTTTTTTTTCTTACAGCGATTCTCTAATTAAAATTATACTTAAATTCTCAAACTAACTGGCTTTTTGAGCTTCGTAATTGTTTTCGATAAGCATAAATAAGGCAGTAACGCAAACAGGATACGGTGCGTGGTAAAAGATTCGAACCCTTCAAGGACGAAAAACGAACATTTTATCTAGCTAATTGGCCGATAATTGAAAATATAAAGTGAAAGAGTTAAGGAAATAAACACGAGCAAACTTACATTCGTCTGACAACTTCCCTTCATAAATAATCGNTTTAATTTATTTAATTTAAAATATATGCTTTCCACCTCAAATTAGCAGTGGCTTGCCCCTGTACATCATACTTTTCCTTTAACAATAGAGTCGTGCAGGTCATCTACGTAACTCCTTTCAGGAGAAAAGTTTTGTATTGAAACAACGTAACTTCCAGTTTGTACCTAAAGCTTTTATATAATCGGTTAATCGGGCCTCCTGGCCCTACGTTTTTCGTATCTGTCTCAACTTTCATGTATATAACACCGTTCTCGAGATTAAGAAAAGACAGACGGACGGACGGACAACAGTGCGAATTTATAGGTATACAATTTTTTCAAATTGCAGCCCAAAAGTAATAAAACTTTTTTAAAGCTAAAATTCTTTTCTTAGAAAAAAAATTGAAATTTTATATAGTTTCTTCAACAAATTTTACAAATACACATTTAGTAGCTCGTTATTAATACAACCAACAATAACACTGCCAGAAAAAAAATTGAAATTTTCTCTAGTTTCTTCAACAAATTTTACAAATACACATTTAGTAGCTCGTTATTAATACAACCAACAATAACACTGCCAGAAAACATCCCAATTAACTGTTGCTCCTAGTCAAAAGGACAATCGGTTATTGTAGATCCTGTTGTAAAGAGAATACGTAGATAATTACAATCTAAATAAACGGTTATTGCTTGTTTGTATGGAATAAAAATAGCAATAACTAAGTAGATATTGAGAAGTGAGCCCCAAAAGTAGGCACGTTTATAACAGGAAGATCGCATTAGTAGGAGTTTCGCGACGATCTAACACAGTGCAATACATTGCAGCAATACAAATACAGAAAAAAAATTATATTTTACTTCTTAAAATATTTAGGTAACGAAGAAAATAAAGCACAACTTACCTATTTTCCACACTCAAACCGGAAAGATTTCAAATGCCTTCTGTGACGACCTCACATTCTACTGACAAAACACGTTTTGACACTTCCAAGAAGTAGTCGTGAGCTTTTTTTATATAATTTAAATAATAATGTGAGGGTTCAGAGGACGAATAGAATTTATTAAACACTCGAAAGATACATTTTCCATCGCCCAATTGGAATTTAGTACGACGTTAAACACTTTTAATTACATAAATAATTTAACAATTATAAGCCATCCACATACACTTTAAAATTCAGTAGAGAAAATGGTGTGTGTGCTACAGTCTAAATAGTTAATTATTTGAAAAATATTAATGAAAATAATAAAGAGATTCTTAACAGAAAGACTAATTTGATGAAGTTTTGTATAAGAGTATTGATTTTCTATGGAAATGATAAATGAATTCCACATAGAGGTGAAACAACTGACCATTAAAATTTTAGTACCTGGAAGAATTTAAGGTCGAGGTTTCTGCACGTGTCCTTCACTAGTCTGATAGTTGTATCAGGTCATTGCTTGGAGACCTTGAAGTTGTGTAGCTTGTGTTTATTAATTGTATCTGTGTATTTTTCTTCCTATTTAAAGAATTCTACCATAGCAAATGCCATAGAAAAAGCCTGAAATAGCTACCATCCTAATTAGCTATTTCAGGCATTTTTGTACAAAAAATATTGTCAAATCTGAAGAATAATTGAACACTTTCTAATACCTTTATATTCTTATATGATAAATTATATGGAATCAATGTTTTTCAAATTTTGAATGTCTTTCTGAATGAAACTTCTAAATTTAGTTTCATAAATTTTCTGTATAAAATACAAATTTAAGCTGTTTTAATACTTTCTATATAGGCTAATTCATTAAAATTAATTTTAATATTTCATAATATAGATTAACAGGTGATCTTCCAGTGTTTGAAACTAAACTACAATATTATATAAGGAATTTAATAAAAATTATTTTATTTATTCATATTTCTTTTTCTATTTTAATAATATATATATACAGTACATACAAACAGAACTCGTGGAGGATACGGATACAAAATTAGGTCATAAGTTGTAAAAATAGTGTGTTTTTTTTTTTCAGGTAAACTCTTCCGTGTAAAAGTCTAGCATAAAAGTTGCGATTTTATTTAAAATATTAATCAATAAATTGGATTTGTTTGATGTGACAGACAAGAGACATGTCTGCTCTCTCACAAGGTTTGATTACCGAGTTATGACATTTGTGACTAGACAAAAATAATATTCTCCCACGGTACCACAAATATATTTTCACTGGGTGAAAGAAGACATCAAATATTCATTTAAAATTTCTTTCAAACTGCATAAAAATATATACAATCTTATATTAATATTTAATAAACTTATCTAACTTGTAAAACTTAAAATAGCTCAAGTTGTACGCACTGAGTTGCTGTTCGATTCAACAATACTAATGGATGCCTTAACTTGATTTTAGTTTATGAAACAACAATTATACCAAATGTTCCTGGGAATAAAAAAGTCAATTCAGTCCTCTAGCACCCACGACCATTTTGATGGAACTATATAACCACTTAAACATTATTCGTGATAAAAATGGGCACACAATCTTGACAGATTTCAACGTACAACTGCTACACTTTCTGTTCACTTCTTTTCCATTCATAAATGTACTTTAACAAATATTCTTATCAATTAATTTACTTCTATTTATTAACAACTCTGACTAGATATTCTGGTCATTCGCCGGTATATACAAACTAAGTGACAAATCTGGCCTTCTAGTATACGAAGAGTTATAGTTGAGTACTTTATTATTCCAAATTGGAAAATGTTTTGATGTAAGGTTGTAAAATTTTAAACTGTTCTTCAGAAATCACATAGTTGTAAATGTTATTGTAATAGTTAACTTGAAGAGCTACACTTGTTTCCTTTATATTATTTTGTAACTCTCTGGTAACTACATCTTTTTCGATGTTTATAAAAAAATCAATATCACCAAATTTTCGTCCACTAAAATAAATTTTAAAGTTTTTCCACTCTCTTCTGGTGAATAAATGTATCAAACAGTTGGCGAATGCACAAATGTCAATGAAATGAATAGTTGCGTTATTAAAATGGAAATGCTCTCCAAACTTGACAGGGTAATTTGCCAAATTATTTGACTGCTCCATAATAATGATAATTTCCAATTTGTACAGATCAAAATTATCGTGAAATTTTACCAAATCCTCTATGCAACTTTCATCGGTATAATCAGGATAAAGGATTAAATAAACTCTAGGAAATGGTAAAACTTTTAGTAAGTTTATAATATCGTCGGTCTCATCTAGATAAAATGTTACTTTCAACTTTGAGCATATAACCTTTCTATTGTTTTCATTCTTTATTTCTTTAGAAATGCGTATCATGTCATAGGAAGTATATAAATTCCTACTTACATATTCTAATAAATTAGAATGAAATATATCATTATCGGAGAGACCAAATAGAAATATTGTAGTTTGAAAACTGATGGAACAAATACACATTTTACTTTTCAAAACATCGTAAAGATATAATGCAGAAAGAAATTCTTTAAAGGTACGATGTACAAAATCGTAAGAGATCTCGTCTTCCCTTTCGTCGAAATGATCGAAAAATAAGATTTCCAGACCGAGAATGAATTCTTGGTCTTCTTTTTCAGGAAATTCCTCTTCTAAATACTTAGATGTGATCGGATGCTGAATAGTATTCAGTGCTAATTCTCCTAAACGAATTAAGAGATCCTCCCCCGTGAAATATTTTCCTTTCTTCAACTTTTGATTTTCACCATTCTTTTTAATATATCTTTTAATAAACAGAGAAAAAATCTGAACAAACAAATCTGTCTCACTCTGTATTACATTTAATGCATTATTCATATGGAGACAACATAACATGTGCAACATTAGTGGGCCTTGTGCTAATTTAGAATAAAACTTATTGTAATTTAACACTTGAACCATGTCCTCACTTTTGTCAGAATCATCTTGAAAGACTATCCTGATATATGTTTCTTTCTGTTCGTCTGAAAGTCCTCCAAGACTGAATCGATACATGGCATCTTCTCTTATTTCTTCCGTAACGTGTGGACGGCTGGTAACCAAAATCGTCATCGTAAGTGAAATCTCGAAAGAGTCTTCTCGAATAAAATTCAAAACCGAAGTTCTGTTGGAAATCTCATCAAAACCGTCCAAAATCACTAAAATATTCAAATTAGCTTGTGGTAATTTTGTTTTAAACTCTTCTTTTCTATTTTGAAAGATTGCATGAAGCACTTCGTCCATTAAGCTTTTTTTGTTAAGATGGCGCAACATTACTACGACTACAAAGTAGAATTGTTTCAAATAATTTTCATATTCGACAATCGTAGCCCAATCGTATGCTAATTTCTGACAGAGGGTTGTCTTACCATATCCGGGATCTCCTGTCAGTAGAACTGTTTCGTGTCCTGTTTTGTCTACACGGAATAAGTCTTCTAACCGAATACTTCTTTTAACTTTACTTCCCAGTAAATTTGTTTCATTCATAATTAACTGTACGAAATAATCCCTCAATGAAAAGTCCTTCCTCTTTCCTTCCCAGAAAAGAGATCTCATATATGCATTGTGTGTTGCGTAACGGTTCTTTAATCTCTCTCTATACATCAGGAATGAATCTGAAATTAAAATAATTTCATGTAAATGATGATAAAATATTTTAACTATAGAAATAATTATTTCTTTTAATGTTAGTGTACAAACAAGACATTAAATTTTTCTTTATTCTATCCATTTCAGTTTTGAATTCAACTGCAAGAATTATTACAACTTGGTATAAATTACAAAGGAAGATTGAAAAGTCAGTTAACTGCTTCTGAAGAATTAAAAGGTAATGCAGATTTTCGTAAAACAATCTGTACAGAATTGCATTAAAGCACTGTATTTTATTTCTTCAATAACTTTTGCAATGTTACTAAAAGAAAATTATATATCAATGTGAATTTGAAATGTGATAATGTGCTGGAAACTTAAGCAAATTTCAATTAGTTTATCAGCCTCCTCCATTAACCTGTCAAGTATTCAAAATCTTCCAAAAAGAATGATAAAGAAGCCAAGAATTGAATAGAACGGAAATCATCTATTGAATCCTGTTCTTTCAACAGGCTGCTTGAAGAAGTGTCTGTGTAGAAAGACAAAAGTACTCATATTTTTTACACTTTCTGTTGTTAATTTATTACAATGAAGCATTGATATGGACTAATTGGGGCTGGATCCTACCTGGATTTTCAAATATATTATAAACTAGCATTTTACAAACTAAAATTTTTAAATACATTGTAATTGAAGTTTAGGTGTTCTAAGTTCAAGCAAGCATTTTACAAGGAAATGTAGGAATACTTACAGACTCAAAATATAATTTATATAATCACTATATTTAAGCAAAAATACATTAATCATAATTTCAAAATGAAAAAGTTAGAATTATGAATGAGCAACAACACAAGATCAAAAGAAAAAAGAAAAACAAAGTTACTATTGAAAGGGTTAACTTTGACTAAAAACAGCAACAAATCCAGGCAAATTAGACCAGGAATTTTTCATGTTAAACCCTGTCCCCATGTGTACAGATATCTTCAAGGAATGAAGAGGAAAAATCTTTAGTATAAATGCACAAAATTCAAATGAAAAATTTGTATACTGTAAATTATGTGTATATGATGGTTCAAAAGTCAACCAGTGTAAAGACGAAATTGCTTCTTATTCAAATACACTCTGTTGCAAAACAATTGATATATTTTAAAGTTGACGTCCAATGGTACTCAAATTCTGCATGCAGAATTCGATACTATTATTTTTCCACTACCATTCTGCATGTAGAATGGCAATCAATAAATAAAAAATTCATTACAACATTACAGCATAAAGATTCATTATTAAAAAACAGTTTCTACACAAATCATGACAAACAGCTTGGTAATTAATGCAAACTGATCAATGTCGGAGACGACTTTACAGCTTACTAATACACAATATGATTTTTTTATTATTTTACTATCATTCCATATGGAGAATTTGGTTAGTATTGCATGCCAACTTTATGATGCACAGTGGCACACCCAAGAGGTGGGCCATGGGGCCCTGGCACCCCCAAAGTAAAAGGAAAAGAAACACTAATAAATTTTCCAAAAATATTTTCTAATTAATTTAAAATTCATTTTTTTTTATTTATGTTGTGTCTATTTCTCTATTACTTATGAATTAGCCATCACATAAGGTGGGAATTTTATTGAGATTGTATTACGAATTTTTTTATCCATTCAACTTAGCTCTCCCAAGATTAAATCTTCAGTGCATCATTGATGGTGCATGAGTTTTTTGCAAAAGAGTATACTTTATTACTTATATACTTTGCAAAATTAATTGAAAAAATATAATTACATGACTTTTACGTCACTTTGTATGCACATAGTAAACTCACTTCAAAGACAATTATGGAACCAAGACAGCTGTCCATTATAGAGAAATGTCTGTCCAAGAGAAGTTTTGTAAAACTACGTCTAAATGAAGTTTGCACTATTTTAACTGCTTAGTTTGTTTACATAATCAATACCTGTATATATGAAGCTATGAAGCAAAAATGACACTTGCTAAATTACTTTTGCTGAACAGCTCAATTGGCAACCAATTCAGGTTTCATTTTAGCAGGGCTGTGGAGTCGGAGTCGGATGGTAAGGAAAAGTCGGAGTTGGTAGATCTTTACGTGACTTCCACTACGCTGGCAGGGCTGTTGAATCGGAGTTAAAGTTGGAGTCGTGGAGTTTTGGTGTTTTAGCCGGAGTCGGAGTCGGATGATAAGGAAGAGTCGAAGTCGGAGTTGGAGTTGGTAATTTTTACGCGACTCCACAGCCTTGCATTTTAGCCATCTTTTTGCTTAAGACATGTTTGATTGATATATATAACAGTCTCTATTGCTGACTGGCTACTTAGAAAAATTTAAATTCATCATAAGCGACACAAGAATTTAAAAAGATCATAAAATAACAGGTATGACTGAATAAATTAAAAAATAGTTAATGTATAAGATTATTTAAAAGTTTATTTATTTTAATAATATATATTAATAAAACACTTGCCAATTGTTTTTAAATCTGGATTCAAAGAATTAGAAGATTCTGCATGATGACAATGAAATTCAATTTTAGGACCAACATGAACAGAATGACATTGCTTTAACATAACTGGAGCAGCACTACTTTTTTCAGCTGAAATAAGAATAATTTTAATTGACACACATATATTTAGATAAGTCTTCAGCTTATGAAATGAATTTAATAATAGAATAAATTTAATTAATATAAAGTTAAATTTATTATTAAAATTTCTAAAAACACGTTAAGCTAGAAATTTCGCACAGAAAATTACATTAGAAATTAATATAGTTGTTTTACTAAACAGTGGTTTAAATATTTTATAATTTGATATGGCGAAAAAACAGAGAATTTAATAGGAAATTTAGTGTACAATGATCATTTAAATCTAATTAGTTTCATTATTATTATGTTTAATTTACTTTAATAAGCAATAGTTCAATTATGTTCTTTTGTGATTAATGCTAAAAAAGCTTTAAATTATTTAATAATTTTTAAATTGTTATTCTTTTACCTCATTTCACATTAATGATTTCATGTTCATGTATTTTTAATAATGTCATATGTAAACTTTCCATATGTATTATGTGTTATAACATATTTGTTTATTTATTATCTTATTTACAATAGAAAACGTCTATGACAATGGGTTTCCTCCCTACATTAACAATAGAACAATAAAAACTCCTAACAAATATTAAAATACAATGTATGGCAAAATAATTAAAGCTTATAACATAAAAAGTACAATAAATACAACAAAACATTGTTCTTTAGAGATTTTTCTTAGAAAGAAGGGAGCAGCCATAGACAAGATTGATAAACATTAATCTATAATGGATTGAAAGCTAGTGAAAAAGATGGAGCATAGAACAATTTTGGAAGAAATAGAGTGGCAAATATACCATGGAATTCTATGCCGGATTGAATGTGATTTGTTTACTCTATCTATGTCACATTTGAATGTGAGTTTATTGTCAAAAATGATGTTAAGATCGCTTACTTAGTTGATATATTTAATTTTTGCATTATAAATAATAATGAGTAGAATAGGATAGTCCCTGTTAAGCAATAAGCACAAAGCAACAGTTTTTTGGATATTAATTTTTAGATTGGCTCTTTCAACTAGATGAAAAACAGTTTGAAACATAAGAGAATCATGACAAATTAATTTAATATCTTAGGTGTAATCTAGTACTAGGCCTATTAGCTACAGTTTAAGTGTAAAAATAAATAATAGTAATCTATGTTTGTGTAATTAAATCAAACACATATATTGTATGAACTACATATGGGCATCACTGATTAAGATAAGGGAGCTTAGCCCACCACAGCTGACCTTTAATGTTAAATAAATAATTTAAAGAATAAATAAATGTATTCAGCTACTTTTAATAGCTATTATCAAGTTACACATTATAATTCTAGAATTCTAGGATTTGAATGTTAAACTTTTTAAACATTATACTAAAACTTAAATATTCTTGATATTATTCCTCCATTTAAATGATGAGAAATGGTTGCTAAAACCAAAACATGCTTATTAATCTAGTTTTTTTTTTTTTTAATTTTCTGCTCTAGATAAAGCATTTTGGGTGAATTTGTACAAATAATTTACAAGACAGTAAAAAACAATAATTGTAATATATACAGTCAGAAGATCAAGGAAAAAAAGCCATCAGCAGAGCACTCTGATGGATCTGGCTTTGTACCCAAATTACGTTCTCAGAAATTTTCATGGATGCTTTATTATCTGGTTGTCCCATTGGAAGCCCACTAGTGGCCAAGTGGATCAAGTTGATTGAAAGTCTGTACTTGACCAATGGGCTGGCTGCATGAAATTTTCTGTGTTTTCTTTATTTATGTTAACACCTGAATGGAGCCCATTTCCATTAAAACTCTAGAAGGCTCTTCCCATTGGCAGATCAGCTACAAGTTACCATTGACACATCCCACCAAACCGAACCATGTTCCATTTTGAGCCTAGCTCAGGCATGGCCAACATATGGCCTGCCGGCCAAATCCGGCCCATCTAATGAATTTATATGGCCCGCATCCAATCTTTCAATATTAGCTACTGAAGTCCGAAGTCTGAATAGTTCGATGAAAAATTCTGATGCCTAAAAGAAAAAAAGAAAAAGGTCAACAACTCACTGCATTTAGAGTTAACCCTCCATTACAAATCTCGTAAGTACAGCGTAGAGTGTTGATAAAGCATGATAATGTAAAAATGTATCTGTAATCTCTATCTACAATTCAGTCTCTACGGGGTGACACCACAATGAGATCTTGCACCACCTCAAAATCTTCCTGGGCAGCCTCTGGTTCGACCCATGGAAAAAGTTTTCTTTCCAATTCGGCTTGGGGGCAAAAACTGGCCTAGCTCAATCCAAGATGGATGTGAAAAATGACCTTCTACGAGTTTGCAGGCAATAAAATTGTACAGGATGATATAACAAAGCAGTTACATATGAGAGTAGAGTTGATGAAACTAGGAATCAGTGGCAGTGATAAATGAGACAGGCATCACTGATTTATTTATCTGGAATTTCAAATATTAGTTCTTGAGTCAAAAATTAATAAACAGTCAAAATATGAATGTTACAAGTAACAAATTGGACAATAATCATAGCCAGCTTTCAGCATTGCTAATTCTTGCAAATAAACTTATCATTTAATCATTCAGTATTTATAGTTTAAATTTCTTGCATGTGATTCAGTTTGCAATCAATACAGATAAATCTCTATTTTAAACACCAGAAATATTAATAAAGCATTCAATTATTTTAATTTATAAACAGAGATTTACTTACCATTTAAAATTGTTTTAGATATGTAATATGTACTCATAGTGTGTTATTTCATTTAATCCCTAAAAATATATTAAAACATTTCATTAGCAGCAGTAAAGATTAAATTAATTAATTAACGTTCTAAATTACTATCCTCTAATGTTATTAAAGAAAAAAATAATTAGCATAATAATAACATCATTGAATATACTACTGCAAGAAAATTGGATAAACTGACTATTAACTGACATAATAAAGTAACAGCAATGATCAATTGGAATCATTGCTCACAGCATAGCAAGCCTTGATAAATCTTAAATAGAAAAAGTTATTTAAGCTAAGGAAAGGCAGAAGAAATACTATTAAATTTTCAAATACAGACCCTACCTTACTCATTATCAGAACACGTTAATAGAAAAAATGGGGTATGGATTATAGATTGACAATTCCAAGTGATAGCAAAGAGAAGGAATTGGAAAAGTCACTAAGTATAAACATTTTGCAAAAATAAGTTGTATAACTTTTATTAACATTTTCAACTATATTCAAAGATATTCTTCATGCTGTTAAATGTGTTAAAATTTCCTAAACTTGTAAACTAGTGGAACTGTGTATCCAGTCGTCGTGAATTTGAGTAACAGTAGTAAAAGTCATATCCAACCTACAGTATACAGTAGTGGCTAAAAGTAGAGCTAACCTTGACGTGTTTTAAAAATGTGACCTCTATTTTGTTTACCACCTACTACATAATTAATATTGTGATGGCTGAAAATAGCACCAAAAAAAAGTCAAAATACTCAATTGAATCAAACAGATTTTATTTTAAATCTGATTTATAAAAGAAAAGACAAAGTTTTTATATTTTACACTGTGACAAAAGTAGAGCTACCAAAGGAAGTATGAAGATTTGTCCAGTATTTTTAGGACAAAATATCAGTATTTTGTGGCTTAATCAGAGCTTCTGATCACTGAATCGCATCTACATTCCATTGAATCAACTAAGTTGTCAAACAGTGATTTGATAGTCTCATAGTTAATTCAATGGAACGTAGATGCGATGCAGTGATCAGAAGCTCTGGTTAAGCCACAAAATACTGATATTTTGTCCTAAAAATACTGGACAAATCTTCATACTTCCTTTGGTAGCTCTACTTTTGTCACAGTGTAAAATATAAAAACTTTGTCTTTTCTTTTATAAATCAGATTTAAAATAAAATCTGTTTGATTCAATTGAGTATNACGCCAGGAATATAGGATCATTGTAAAATTATAAAAATTATGCAACAAACTTCAAATTTATTCATAAAAAGACATGAATATGTACAGAGTACATATTATCATTTGTTTATTTGGTTATCTGGATCTGTAGAGGGTTTTTTTTCCAGGTAACGGAGATGACGACAATGAAATAAAAGTTGTAGCTTCAAGGGCGGAGGTCTTGGATGTAGCAGTCGAAAAGAAACTCATAACTGTGGTTTGCGTTGTAATGTTTTTTTCTTGATAAATTTCTCTATAGCACTTCAAAAGTTCACTCATCCCATGTTCAACTTTATGTTAAAATGTTCAGTATTAGGATCCATAGCCTCAAATTCCAACATAGCCGAATTAATTTTGGAGAACACACCAGCTAACCCATGTACCATGAATTTCTTTTTTACTTCTTTAGTTCTTTCGTCTTCTTCCTCTTCCAAATACTGCATCGCTTCAAACTCTATTAAATCTTCATTTGCTAGCTCTCTATCGGCATAATCCACTAATGTCTTCCACTTCAACATCTAAATTAAGTGCATTGGCAAGGCCTGCAATTTTTTAAATTACATTAAACTGACTAAAAAAAGTCCATAGCAAGCCTATACTAAGCTCAGTGAGTGTGTCACCAATCGCCACTGATTGACACTCAAGCTGAGAAAGGGGATTTCCCGAACTACAGGTCTAAACTCAATTGGTCGTAAGTGCGAGTGGTTGTTAAGCAGATAGGTCGTAAAGTGAGGAGTACCTACAGAAACTTAATTTTTATGTCCAAAAGAATAAGGAACATCTCATCAATTAATTCACATATACATATAAACAAACAGACATTTTTTACTCATATAATAGTTCAACAAAGTAAGTTACATGTAAAGTTTTGTTGTGAAGATAACTGATTATATTCTGCATCTTGTAATAATTTTTAATCTCAACTTTAAGCAGTTTTTATATAAAGTAAATATTCATTTGTCACCTCATAAATATGTAGACTTATAATATTTTTTTCTCAAATCAGGACAATTTTGAGAAAATACTCACAACAGGAAATAAAGCCTACTAGGATAAGTACCTATGAATGATTTTAGAATAATTCCTGTTGAATATTTTAAAAAATTTCTTTGTAATAATATAATTATTAAAACAAATAATCCACACTAGAGGACTTTTTATATATTTACATATGAGAAGGGAAAGAAGAGTCTCTATAAATAAGTCAATTCTGCTAATGTTAATTGTGTTCTGATGATTGTGAATGTGTGTGCCAAAGACTTACATTATGATAATTGATAATCATCAATATCATAACATGAGTAGTTTATCTTCTATCAATTATAATTTAAATATAATTGCTATCCATATTACCTATGCCCCTCAAAGTAAGGAAGTCAACCTTGGCATAGCCTAGTAGCCTGAAACGTCAGTCTGTTGATGGAATGCAATGTTCGACTCTATGGTTCAAGAGGTGTCAGAGATATCAGAGGTTCTTGGTCTGTATACCACATCTGATATAGCTTGTTGTTTGATAGCCATATTCCTGTCTGTTGCCTTCCATCAAATTTTTAAATTTCTAGCCAAACTGGGATCTGTTTGTTTAGGCAAATGACCTGAGGACACATCAAAACAGAGGGAGAATTGGTATAGTCAGGGCTTGGTGCCAGTCTTTTGATAGACATCAGTACTGCTGGGGACCTTTGATGAATTCTCTGTGTACAGACTGAAGAGACCAATTAGCATGGCTGCTATGAACAGGTTTCTTAGAAGGCCACATCTTTAAATAGGAGTAGTTAGTTGGGGTTGTCTAGTGCAAGCTGATAGTCCTGCCAATACAGACTAAAAGCATCTAGCATGAGTGCTGCTGAAACATGGCAGGGTATTATTGCTCAGAAGCTTTTCTTATGTCTCCCCCAGCTTATGGTTGTGCTCTACTCCTTCTTGCAGCAAGATGACCCCCCTTTGCTGTACTTGAAGGTGAATTTCCTCTGTGTGCCTTTTGGGCAGAGAGATGCTGGAAGACTGAATCCCCTAGATTCAGACCTCAAACTGGCATGGGAACTAGTGGCCACAAGTGAGAACTGTACCCTCCAGAACCCATGACACATTTCACAAACTTCTGTATTCTCCACAGTGGAACAGGTCTGCATTTCTCTACTTTCTATCCATAGAAAAACTAAACTTTTCTAGGGAGAGAGAAAATTGAAGCTTTGTCTCTCTCTCTGTTTCAATCATTGTTGTACTTTTGAAAAAATACAGTATGCTGTTTCTATTGTAAAGGTACTCCTCACTTTATGATTGAGTTCCGTTCCTACGACTACATCATTAAGTGAATTGGTCAATAAGTAAGAAGCTTACGCCAGGAATATAGGATCATTGTAAAATTATAAAAATTATGCAACAAACTTCAAATTTATTCATAAAAAGACATGAATATGTACAGAGTACATATTATCATTTGTTTATTTGGTTATCTGGATCTGTAGAGGGTTTTTTTTCCAGGTAACGGAGATGACGACAATGAAATAAAAGTTGTAGCTTCAAGGGCGGAGGTCTTGGATGTAGCAGTCGAAAAGAAACTCATAACTGTGGTTTGCGTTGTAATGTTTTTTTCTTGATAAATTTCTCTATAGCACTTCAAAAGTTCACTCATCCCATGTTCAACTTTATGTTAAAATGTTCAGTATTAGGATCCATAGCCTCAAATTCCAACATAGCCGAATTAATTTTGGAGAACACACCAGCTAACCCATGTACCATGAATTTCTTTTTTACTTCTTTAGTTCTTTCGTCTTCTTCCTCTTCCAAATACTGCATCGCTTCAAACTCTATTAAATCTTCATTTGCTAGCTCTCTATCGGCATAATCCACTAATGTCTTCCACTTCAACATCTAAATTAAGCGCATTGGCAAGGCCTGCAATTTTTTAAATTACATTAAACTGACTAAAAAAAGTCCATAGCAAGCCTATACTAAGCTCAGTGAGTGTGTCACCAATCGCCACTGATTGACACTCAAGCTGAGAAAGGGGATTTCCCGAACTACAGGTCTAAACTCAATTGGTCGTAAGTGCGAGTGGTTGTTAAGCAGATAGGTCGTAAAGTGAGGAGTACCTACAGAAACTTAATTTTTATGTCCAAAAGAATAAGGAACATCTCATCAATTAATTCACATATACATATAAACAAACAGACATTTTTTACTCATATAATAGTTCAACAAAGTAAGTTACATGTAAAGTTTTGTTGTGAAGATAACTGATTATATTCTGCATCTTGTAATAATTTTTAATCTCAACTTTAAGCAGTTTTTATATAAAGTAAATATTCATTTGTCACCTCATAAATATGTAGACTTATAATATTTTTTTCTCAAATCAGGACAATTTTGAGAAAATACTCACAACAGGAAATAAAGCCTACTAGGATAAGTACCTATGACTGAAAAGGCTATATAAAAAGTTGTTAACAAAAGACGAGTTAAGAAGTTATTAATATTTATCATTAGTGTTAACTTTCTTTAAAAATTCTTTGTCACTTAAATCCAGGGCTGTGGAGTCGCGTAAAAATTTACCGACTCCAACTCCGACTCAGACTCTTCCTTACCATCCGACTCCGACTCCGTTTCATATACATAACAAGTTGGTAAGTAAAAAGGGAGTTGGAGTCGGCGGATTTTTTGACGACTCCGACTCCGACTCCGACTCCGTTTCATATACATAACAAGTTGGTAAGTAAAAAGGGAGTTGGAGTCGGCGGATTTTTTGACGACTCCAACTCCGACTCCGGCCAAAACACCAAAACTCCACGACTCCGACTCCGGCCAAAACATCAAAACTCCACGACTCCGACTCCAACTCCACAGCCCTGCTTAAATCGGTACCATTAAAATATAACAATATATTTGAGAGAATTCCTATTGCTACTAGGCTTGCCTTATGTTTTGCACATTTCAAGTAATTTTTTAATGTCCGAATGCCCACCACGAGTTACTGAAAATTCTGAAAAGCACAGTTCATATTTTATTTTGTCAACACAATCACAGACTTTTTTCAATCATCAGTAAACATACTGTTTTTTTTTTTTTGTTGGCATTTTGAAGATTAAATTAATTCAATGTACAGTACAAAATAATCGCAAATGTCCACTAGCAATTTGAACTCGACTAAGCTAGGACACATGCAACAAAAATGTGGCCAGTGTAAGTTTTAATGTTTCCAACTCTAATTGAAACAAAATATCTAAAATATGAAATAAAAATATCTGGATCTCATGGGCTACATGCTATTATAAATTCTATGAAAAAATATCTGAATGAAAAAATAAAACATCTAAATTTATTAGGCCACATGCTATAAATCTTGGGGAAAAACATCTAGACAACATTAAAAGTACTTAGATTTATAGACTAACGGCACAAAACCTTTCTCACTAATTTCTAGCCTTATTAACTGGAGTACAAACGTTTTCGGCCTTCTTAATAGGCCTTCCTCGGGTACACTGTGGAGCGTCGGTTAGAAGAAGTTTAAATGCTGCCAATGTTTACCCAGGTGTCGTCTTACCCGTGACGTCTTCGTCGATGATAGGTATACGATACCGAGGGAGAAAAAAACTACATACTTTTGGTAAGGAAGGGAGGTGTGCAGATAGGATACTTGCTAAAGTTGGGGAAAAAGATTTTAGAGTAAGCGCGCTACGTACAGGAGATGCACAAACACCACTGGGGGTTAGTGGGGAGTGATGTCATA
>NW_019384440.1:1092442-1100365 GCF_000671375.1 Centruroides sculpturatus
TTTTTTCTGTCTTCTTAATTCTATCCCTTTTTCTGTTATTAGTGTTAAGTTCGTGTTTAAGGTTAGTTTTAAGGTTCCGGGTTATATTGTTGCGATCGGGATCTGTATTGTACACGTGCTTTGGATACAGCGAACTAATATTATCGTTGTAATTTCGCATGCTACTGTTTGTACCGTGAAGTTGGAATTCCCCGAAATAGAATCTTTATAAAGACGCGAAATAGCTTAATTGGAAAATTATATCAGCTTTTGTTACTTTATCCTGTCTGCCTTTGTGGTGAATTCTAATTTAGCACACTTTCACACTATAAACAAAAACACGCGCAGTGCAAGTCAAAACACGTCGCGTTATTAACGCAAAGCGTCAACTATCGATCCAAGGTCACACGCATCGGCGCCGACTGAGTACGAAAGTTGAGATCCGTATCCGTATCCGTATCCGCGGATCTAGACACTAATTATCCGTATCCGTATCCGTATCCGCGGATATACATTTTTAATGATCCGGCACATCACTAATCAACAACCTTTGTGTGTAATTATGCAATATTTTTGTCGCAGTGTTTCCCAACGACTACTTGTTCACCGGCAGCAGAGTGGATGAAATCACCGAGCGTTGGTCACGAGTTCGCCCCCGACCAACGGGTTGAATCTAGTGGAAATTGAAATGTTTCCTTCACTTGTGTAATTCTTAAATAGGTGCCAGTTTTTCATCGAAGTTCACCCAAGAAGCACTCTAACCTTGACAGATTGTCTTTGTGTTGCGTGTCTTATTCCATCACTCCACTCTCCGTATTGAATATTGTATGCTAAAACTTAATTATAACAACTCGTTCATTGTAATCGAAGTTTCCATTATAATTAACGTTTGTCTTCAGAGAAATAGCCATTTCTGTGTTGCGTTTTGGGGCTATCAACGAATGGATGATGAAGAAACCATTTAAAGTACTTGTTAAGACAACAAATGACACGCGATCGTAAGCGGTATTTAATCGTTATTTGCTTTCAGTACAAAGCGGTTAAGTCGTTGGCATTGTTAAATTTAATTATACGTAGCTAATGTTAAAGACGGTATGCGAAAAACAGCAAGAAAACAACTCTGCGGAATTACTATTAATTCTTAAGAATAATTATAATTAATAAATTCGCAATAGAAGTGTTTTCGTTTTAACGTGTCTTTTTAACGTCATACTCACTAAACACAGTATTTTTAATAGTTTTAATCATATTTACTTTTTTCCGGTTAATTCTATCAACCGGTTATTACTACAAATATAAGAAAGTCCCTCAAAATTATATACGTTTGTTATCTTTAAATAATAATAATAGAATCATTCAAATCTTCCTCTACAAAAATTACTTATTAATATTATGAATAGAATCTGTAAACGTCACTTGGACAGAATGCGTTCAATCCCCCCACTAATTTATGTTTACACTTAAGCACGCTCGGATGTTGAGAGAGGCAGAAACAGCATCGTACAGACTGAATTGCACCTTTTACGTAACGAATTAAGTGACTGTTGACTTTATACGGACCTTTTACTGTACTTTTTATACATTCCAAGTAGTTCAAGGAGAATTGTATTCGTGCACACGCTTACACCACAATAAGAGGGTGGTGGCTGAGATGAGATTATTTCGTACGATTGAATTATTCATATACAAATTTGGTTAATTCAAGATATAAAAGTAGTAGTAACTGAAAGTTTTTGCAACGTTTCCTTCAAGATTATTTTGGATAAGTATTTTTATAAAGTATAAATATAAGTAATAATGTAGCCATATTGTGTATGTAAACAGCAGTAACTTATACACTAATTATGACGAAGACAAGTATTCGTGGTATGTTAGAACTCTTAGTGACGTAAATGAGAAAGAGAAACATAAATGTCGTCCACCCCAGTGATCCTCGCGATATAATCTTCAACGACTCATCTCGGAACATTGATGGAAGTTGTGAACGATCTTAGAATGGCCGCCAATAACTAATAAATTTTTAATAATTTGAACATTCGGAGATTATAAAATTCGCACGATTAATATAAAACAGCGATTGTTAATTAATATTACACTTTATTACACTTTAATTAATATTATAAATCAATTATTCTTCAACTCGACCTTACTAGTGGTAATTAAGCCGAAATAGCCCCTACCACACCAGGAACTCCGAAAACGAAGTTAAAAGATCCAGTTTGTCTTTAAACAATAAGCAATACAGTATAACCTCGATTATCCGGACTAATTGGGGGATGAAGGTAGTCCGGATAAGGAAAAATCCGGATAATCGAAACAAATACTTTAATTTGTCTTTTAATGATAATACAACACGTTTTCTTTTCGATGACATATCGGTAATATTAAAAATAAATACTGTATTTAAATCGTGATCAAATTTTCAAGAAACAAACGTTCGTATTGAATTTGGTCTACTACTGACCAGCGCTAACACACTACCTATTGTTTAAAAGGCCCTCTGGTAGCGCAAGAAGACAGATTTTATAAAATAAAAAGCAGTCGAAACTGCATTTTTATGAATAAAAACTTGACAAACTATTTATCGTTTTATGACGAGTAAA
The DNA here is from genome assembly GCF_000671375.1 of Centruroides sculpturatus. Lineage (NCBI taxonomy): Eukaryota > Metazoa > Arthropoda > Arachnida > Scorpiones > Buthidae > Centruroides > Centruroides sculpturatus. The sequence continues at coordinate 1,095,025 of NW_019384440.1, forward strand.
ATTTTTTCGTGGCGTTCGCGGCTTTTAAGTAATGCATAAACCTTCGAGGCGCGAGGCCCTTCGGATTGCGAGGCATAGGCGATGGCCCACGTTGCCCATGCCTTACTTTGCCCTGGGTCATAGAAATGATGTAATTTGAATATATATTATTTATAAATACGTATGTCAAGTTATATTTTTATTACGACGCAAAATATATTTAAGAGTTTATGACCACTGTGCCGGGTGAGACGTTGTTGAAACAAAAAGTGTTATGCATTCCATCACGTACAGTACATAAAGAGTGTCGTAATTCGCCAAGTGCAAATCAGCAAATTCGTAAAATTTTTGTTTATTTTGAACAATCCGGATAATCGAAAAACCGGATAATAGAGGTCCGGATAATCGAGGTTCTACTGTATATATACTAATACTCGTGTATTTTCAAAGAACGTGCTTGACGTGTTTACCTTCAACTTCCAAGTTTCTTTACAGACCAAATAACGTCTACAAAGATTTAAGAATAATTTAATCAGTATACATGATTATCCTTTACAGAATCCAATATTGTTAACGTGTACAAGTACATCTTCCATTAGCGCACGTTCCTATTGTGTCGTAACAAAGCAACGTACAATCTTCGTGATTGTCACAATTAAATGCCAAAGTTTGAATAACTGAAAATACAAGAAGTAACGTTTCAATAAGTATTTAAGTAAATATAACTTTAATTATTTAAAGAATAAGTAAATATTTATCTTACTTAACATTATGCAAATCAGGAATGCCACAACAAAGATAAACGACCAAAAACTCATTTGTATTACTTTACTGAAAGGTAATATAAGATATATATATATATATATATACAAAATATAATTATATATTACTCATATTTCACACAAATTATAAAGTTTTCTTTAATAAATTTAATCGAAGAAAATTAGGGCGCGTAATTACTATAATTGCTTCGATTATAATTCATAATTATATGTGGAAATAAAAGTTAAAATTCTATTCGAGTTTATATTATTTTATAAAACCTGTTTATAACATTTAATTTAAGATAATAAAGTTTTAATGTTGTTTAAATTGTTACCAGACAATGAATTACTAAATTGAGCCTCAAATCTACCGTTTAATTGTCTATTCAAACTTTTAAAATGTTATAATAAAATAAGTTAATAAATCCTTTGAAAGTAAGAACAAAGATATAGTTCAAAGGATCCGACTTGAAATTGTTAAGAATCCTAAGGAGAAGCAACTTCTAAGAATCCCATTCAAACTCGAGACACATCAAAGAGTTTTCCTTATTATAATGCAGTTATAATTCGTATTGTGTTTATAATGTACAGTACAGTACGATACACATAACAAGTCGGAAATATATTAATTTTATTTATTCAGACACAATTATCATAAAAATATGATAATTGATTTAAATACAGAAGTTAGTATTTAGTACAATAACACTTGGATTTTTTACACAAACCCATTGTTTTGGTCTGTTTTCTGCAATAATCACTGCAACCACCAGGAATGTGGCATTTACCACGTACACCTTTAGATGCAAAACTGGAACTAACTACACGAATATTTCGGTTATTGTTATCAATACATTCGGGCGAATGTCCATTTTGGGCTCACGTCTTCAGTATGTGCTACATATAACAATTGCACATAACAATATCTAATAACAAGCAATTGTTATCAGTTATTTAAGTGTAAAATGCTAATTGTTTTAATGATTTATTAGAAATACAGTAATATTATTGACATTGTTTAGATTATTTATACATCAACTATTGTTAAAAACAGTAGTATCATATATATATGACTGTATAAAGCTCTATAAGCTTAAAAATAAAGTAAAACCTCTATTTAACGGATATCCTCGGCCCGAATTAGTACGTTAAATCGAGGTTTCACCATACTTCAATTAATTACGCTTTTGCATGCGCATTTCGTATGGTTAAGTAAATCGAGAGCAATGGGCTTGAAACGATCGTAAGAGCCATTGTTCATCAATCCGCTTACTAAGAAAGGTAGAGTGACGAATTCCGTCTTTTTGGCTTGACATATTTTTATATCACTGTGACAGCATCCCGAGTCTTTAGAGCATCTATGCAATATGGCACAGTGGGGACGATAGATTTTGTAGGGGGTCTTACTGACGGGTATCAATTTACGCACCGGTTTAGAGCAGGCACCTTTTGTGTTTACGGTTCCCTCATATATTTTTGCTTGATTCCTTAGATATTTGTTAAAGATTTGCATTCCGGACTCGTCCAATTGTATTTTCTCTGAAGTGACTTGAGATACGCAACACGGCATCAACACAATAACCAGAAACCCTTGGCTGTACATTTCTTAGTTTAGAAGGAAAATGATGGTGTAGAATGCTTCACAACGAAGATTCGGAACTGCATAGAAGAAAATTTAATATGAAAAAATAATATTATTTTATAAAATTGGATAATCTAAAGTACACGGTGTTGAAAAACAATCTGTTGTTACGTGTGTACACGTAAAGCATATTCTAAAATACTCGACTGCAAAATTAAAAAGAGAAAATCGATCGTAGTTACTCACCAATAAACTTAACTGTTACACTTTCTTTGGTGACGTTAAGTGTCGACGGAAAATAACGACTTCTGTGTTTCACGTAATGCAATTTTTACAGAGATTCATCGAGGATTATCCCAGAAATTGCTTAGTAATTTCGTTAAAAATAATTCGAATTTTTAAAAGTCATCCAGATAACAATTCGTCGAACTCCTCTGTTTCCGGATAGAGATATAAATATCAAAGATCATCCCTATACGGATGACATTTTAAATGCATTTTCGGGTCTCTTTTTTTTTATCAATTATAACGAATCTTTTATAGAAGAATGTTTTAATTAAAACAGCACTAAACGTGGGCTACAATATAAACGAATGTATTTACGCCTGTATTTAATTATATAGCACTAAAATGTTCGGCCAGACTCATAATTGGGGGTGTCGGATAACGGAGACTGGGACCCCCAAGTAAAAATTCCTGGGTGACGTCTTTACTGCTTTGTATTCACCCTTATGTAAAAGTATGTATAAGTAGTTCTTGATATAAAAAGCAACTTTACATTAAACACTAGGAAAGAATTCTTTGCCATTGGATTGAATTGATTGAACAAGGCAATGCAGCGAAGATCTATGAAGGAAAGGAATGTCTTCCGGGTAGATTTTCCGTGTCGTAGGTGTAAATACTGGAAGAAACCCGGAAAATTTCACCTGGCCAGCGTGTGATAAGGTCCGAACCCACGACAACTACAGGGTTTCGGTTGTATCCATTCGGCCACCGGTGGACGTCAATCATTTATGATTCAAGCAAAAGAACTTTTAATTATATTAATATTTTTATTTCGTCAACTTTTATATTACAAATGAATAAATATTCATAAATTATGATTAGAAATAAATATAATGGATGCGTCCTATTCGGACTCTTGTAAATAGTTGAAGATGAAACAACACATTAGTTTCGAATTAGTTGTTTGTTCATGTCTAAAACGGATAATGTTACTTCAAGCAAGTTGACTCTTACAAGCGCATTCCGTATGGTTAACGAAAGTAAGAGCAATTGGCTTTAAAGGACCATGAGAGCCATCACTCATCAACTCACTGACCAAGAAAGGTAGTTTGACGAGTTCCGTCTTCTTGGCATCGCATACTTTTGTAGCACTCTGGCAGCATCCCGAATCTTGAGAGCACCTGTGCAAGATGGCACAGTGAGGAAGGAAGATTTTATCCGGTGCGTTATTCACGGGTATCAACGTACGCGATGGTTTGGAACAAGAACCTTCTTTGTTTACTTTCTTGTTATAATCCCTTGCACGAGATCTCAGATTGCCTCGACTCTCCACCAGTGCCGACTGCACCACGAAAAACAGGATTGTCACCATGGCAAAACGCATAATGGCTCACTTGTTGCTCGTTCTTTACAATAGAAGAAAGTTATAATGTTGGGTTTCTCACGATGAGGTTTTGCAACTGCGAAGAAGAAAATAGAATTAATGATAATGTTTAATATTTAATTAAAAAAAAAAAAACATGATACAGTAAAACCTGTGTAAACCGGAATCGTCCGGATTTGGCAGGTTTACGTTTTAAACAGGTTTATTTTTTTAAAGAGAAAAATCGCTCAGTTACGAAGAATTTTTTCCTGTTAAAGCAGGGTCCGTTGTGGACAGGTTTTACTATAATATGATATTAAATTTTTATATTGTAAATAATTTACAATACATATAAAATCTATGTAGATATACTTTCAGGAATTTAATTATCGTTAACGGAAATGATAAATGTCAATTTATCAATGCTATATATAAAAATAAATGCTAAAATACTAAATTATAAGTTACTATTTTGTTGTGTTATAATTATAAATACAGTAGGCTAAAACCTTTGCAAAACGGAAGAATATTTGATACCCGACTATTCCGGCGAATACAGGTTTTACTGTATTTAAAATTATAACTCTTTGCTAGTCATAAAGAGTATTTTAAAGTGTAATTAAGTAAAACAATGATCGTATTTACTCACCAGTGGAATTAACCTACAGACTTTTATGACGTTCGAAGCTACGAAACTTGAATTGAAAACACAGAAGTTTTTCTTAATTTATATATAACAGTTTTATAGTAATTTCCTCGAGGAATATCCCAGAAATTGCGTCATTATTTCGTTGCAAAAAACCGAGTTGTAAAAGTCATCCTGAAATCCAATTGTAAAGGAAATCTCTTGCCGGATGGAGGAATCCGGAATTACAACTCTTACGGATTCTATTTTAAAATATATTTTAATATACTATATCTATACAATAAAACCTCTATTCCGAATATGTATGTCTCAATCCCTCACCACCCCTGACGTGAGTATTGAATGCAATTCCGAAACTGTAAATGAAAATGGGGTCATATAACACATCATTTAAGGTGAGAATTTCACAAGGAATTGATTATGAAAGATATTTTTGACCTACCTCTAACGGTTACAAAGTTATGCACGTTACATAATATGTTCAATGGGTACATTCTGCAGCAATGGGATGTTAAGTGACTTTCTTTTCCACCCTGTATTAAGATATACATAAACTCGATACATACAGGTTTAGTCTTAAAGTATTATCTTGGTTTTACTAGATTATTAAGGTTATTAATCTTATTATTTAGAGCAAACAATTCACTTCTAGAGCTATTAGGTATGTAGGGTGTAATGGTTTTTTACAGACTGTTTACTCTAATAGAATGGCAATTTTATCAAAAAATTTAAAATTTATTATTTATAATTAAAAAGAGGAATGTTATTGCAACATAATCAGT